>NC_136986.1:45326869-45339369 GCF_032717465.1 Coenobita brevimanus
GCTGCCGATGTGGAGGTCTCTGCGTCACTCTCTCTCTCTCTTATCTCTCTCTCTCTCTCTCTCTCTCTCTCTCTCTCTCTCTCTCTCTCTCTCTAATCTCACAATCTGTGGACCCCGGAGATTCTGTGTTTGGTAGACTGACTCATTCGGCGCGTCATCATATTTCGGGTTTTGGCGGGAATTTTGAATGTGTTTGTGGACTTGTTGCTGGTTGTGGTGGTGATTGTGGTGGTGGTGGTGATTGTGGTAACTGTGTGTGGTGTTGGTGGAGGTGGTTGTTAACGTGGTGGTGTTGATGGTGTGATTGTGGTAGTGGTGTTGGTGGTGTGGTGGTGGTGGTAGTGGTGGTGATGACAGTGTGTGGTGGCAGTAATAGTGGTGATTGTGTGATGGTGATTGAGGTAGAGATGGTGGTGGTGGTGGTGATTGAGGTGGTGGTGGTGGTTGAGGTGGTGGTAGTGGTGATTGAGATGGTGGTGGTGGTGGTGGTAGTGGTGATTGTGGTGGTGGTGGTGGTAGTGATGATTGAGGTAGTGGTGGTGGTGGTGGTGGTAGTGGTGATTGAGGTGGTGGTGGTAGTGTGGGAGTCAACTTTCTCCCCGTGACGTCATAATTGTGGGGGGAGGGGTAGAGAAACTTAGGGGGGGTGGGAGGGGAGGGGGGAAGATTAGAGGAAGGAGGGAAGATCTTAAAGGGGGAGAAGGAGGGGGAGGGAGAAGAGGGAGGGAGGGGAAGGAGGGGGAGTAGGGAAGAATTTTAGTGGAGGACAATGACGAGGAGGAGGAGGAGGAGGGAAAGGAAGGAGGAGGAGGAGGAGGAGGAGGGAAAGGAAGGAAGGGGAGGAGGAGGAGAAGGAGGAGGAGGAGGAGGGAAGGTGTGGGGAGGAGAGAAACTTAGAGGAGGGGGAAGGAGGAACACGCAGGGAAGGGGTTGGAAAGAATCTTAAAGAGGGAGGAGGAGGAGGGGGGGTATAGAGAGGGGGGGGTGAAGGAGGGAGAAGGAAGGGTCGTTAGTTTGGGAGGAAAGGAGGGAGGGAGGGAGGGGAGGGAGAGAGGAGGAGAAGGGGAGAGACGTAAGGAAAAGGAAGAGAGAGAGAGAGAGAGAGAGAGAGAGAGAGAGAGAGAGAGAGAGAGAGAGGGAGAGAGAGAGAGAGAGAGAGAGCACTTACGGCCATATTCCTAGACCTTCGCAAATGCGATGACCACGATGCAAATACTATCGTGGTGATGGTTATTGTCATCGTAGCTGGTGGCATTCCTAGTGGTGGTAGTGGGGGAGAGGTAAAGCGAGGTACCAACATATGAGAAGACGAGATGACAGAAGCTAATGATACTTAAAATACCGCATTAGTTCAGTTATCTTCATGTTTTATACTTAACACAATAGGTTATTCTTCACTATTTCGCTCCTATTAAAGCGAAAATCCTAATTATTTTTCTAAAAAAATTACTAAAATAATTCTGTCACCAATGGCAAGCCTGTCTTTGTACGCCATGAAAGCATCAGAGTTACCAATGAAAATACATACAGTTCAGTTTTCTGCATACCCTTACTACATTTCTCTTTCATCTACTGATTTTCAACTAAGTGCACCTTACTGAAGACATATAGTACATTTTGTATGCGATAATTAATTTATTTCATTACCATATTCTGGGTGTTATAAAGAGGGTCAATTTGTAGCACTGCTACATGTAAACAAAACAGCATGGTCGCTTGCACACGTGTGGAGCACCCAGGAGAGTAGCCTACCCAGCCAGTCACACACTACGGACAGTCTAGTCTCCAGAAGATGGAAGGGAAGGAACGAGCTCTACCCCTTAACGAAAGCCAACGTGTTGTCTTGCTGAACATGATCAAGGAGCGTGATGGGATAATTAATAACAAATCGACTGCCCCAGGAATTACAGAGCAGAAAAAGAGTGCTTGGGAAGACATTTCAAAAAATTTCAATTCTCAGTACCCAGACCAGGAGCCGAGGTCCAGCAAGCAACTTAAGAGAAGCTACGACCATGTGAAGAGAAAGTGAGTAAAATTTGATAGAGTATGCAATCTTATTACTTCTGTGAAATATCTTGATAATTTTTAAGATGCTCACATGTTTGAGTTTTTCAGACAAAACTTTATTTCTATTACCTAGGTTACTGTTTTTCATGTGAATCATGAGATCTTAACTTCTTGTGTTGTGGAATATCATAACCTAACTGCAGAAGGTTAGATATATATTACAATAACGAAATATCTAGCATGATCACATACATCATGCTGAAATTGATATAACTTGAGCATGTGTTAAACTAAAAAAATACTCATAATTTGTGGCAGCAGAGCACACCCTCTCACTTCAAGATTGCAAGGAACAATGCAAGTTCTAGTGTTGCATGATTATGAAGAAGTGAAAAATCAACCAATCTTTATTTATCTTATTTATCTATAGTGCTATTGGTGAACTGTACAGTATATAATTATAACATCATATATAAATGCATTAAGGGGTTACTTTTCACAATATATGTTGCTTTTCTGCCATATGATTATGGAGGTGGTGAACCCATCAACTTTTTTTTTTTCTGCTCATATTGACCAGTCCTCTTTTTGCAGTTATTCAATCAAACCACATACTCACAAAACAGCATGAAATTAATGTTTGTGTACTCACCACACTGTGATTTTGGTAAAATTGTAACTAAAAGTTAGTCAATATCATATATGTGTATTGCAGCTTACCGACAGGTTAATTGTGGCCTATTACAGATGGACAATGCATATTAAAATATATACATATATATTTTTTTCTATACCAAATACTAGTAATCAAAATAAGGATTCAGAACTTTACAGTAAATAATGTCTGGCTTCCTTCAGGGTGAAAGAAGAGGACAGGATCTTAAAAAAGAAGATCAAAACAACTGGTGGTGGCCCTCCTCCAACCCCTCCGAAGGCAAAGGAGGAGATTTCCCTGGCTGCATCTATGATGGAGGTTGATTTGGCCATGGGAAATGATAGGTATATGAGACATTTTCCCTGATGCCAGCGGATGACAGGAGTTCACCTGAGATTTATGTCCTCCAAAAAGAGAGTAAGTTTAGTGTGGATTTATTTTTATTCTCGTGTGGATGGAGGTATGGTGAGGTATGAGGGTGTGTGGCTATGCTCTCTATGCCGACAGGGAGTGGGTAGCATTTCAATTTTATGTAATGTTTGTATTGATTAGATTCACAGAACATGTGGCATTAGAGGGAAATTGCAAGATGTAGTTGGTTTTGAGTGTGCTGTGTGTAGGGGGCAGCGAGGAGAGAGAGCTCATTGAGATAGAGTGATCTTTGATGATGTGTGTCTGGAGTGTGTGAAGGAACTTTGTTAGGGTGATACAATTTGTGCCGGAGGTGGCGACAAAGCTAGCAGCTTCTGTGGGTAGATGAATTCCTTGAATTTTGATTAGCTGAAGTTCAAATTCATGGAGGAGTGTGTGAAATCATAGGTATTCCCAGCTGCTCTTATACTGTAAGGGAAGATGAGGAAAGATGAAACTCAGAGCTGTGCAGATTTTCAAGCTGTTCAATGTACTCTATGTTGTTACAATTATGAGTAGCATGTTTTATTTAATACTCTTGAGTGGTAAAGTCAGCAGTTACAGTTGTATTCCGTGAACATTTTGCTAAAAAAGTTCATTTTATTGCAGATGATCCTGGTGTTGCTGGCCAGACTGCAGCTTCCTGGAACCTACACCCCTCTTCTACGCCTATTCATTCAAACTGTCCTTCCCTGTCCCCTAATCATGTCCCAGCCTCTTCATCTTCCAATTCAACCACCATTCCTCCCACATTCACTCCCCCACTCAGCTCCTCACCTGCAGTCATCTCAACCCCACTCCAGCCTCCTCTTCAGACCATCACTACCTCTGCTGAGGCTTCAAGTAAGCCTAAGCAACTTCGAGCACATCAGCAGCGAACCAAAGTTAGGAACAGTGCCAAAGATGATGCTTATATGTGTCGCTCACGACAGGAAGAATTTCATAGATTAAAAATAGCACAAATGAAGGAAAATCATGATTTAGAGGTTAAACAATACAAATTAGATTTGGAACAAAAAAATGAAATTCATGCTTTAACAAAAAAGAAACTTAATTTAGAAATAGAGATACAAAAAAGAGGCAGCATATTGGAGAATATCCAGAATAAAGTAGATGATATGCACAGTAAGTTAATTCAAGTTCTTGATTCAGCTAAAAGAGCATATGATGCAATGGGCCCTGAGGATGATTGATGATGAATGTTGTATGTAGATTTTTTTTTTTTTTTTTTTCATCGGTGTTGATAAAAGCGAGTGAAACTGTGAGGGATGTTTATACTGGTTATGTATTAGTATACAGGATTTGTAGGCATTTGTGCAATATAAAGTATGTAGAAACATTTAGTATATTGTGATACATTTTGTGATGCATAATAGTTATGTTGTGTTGTTGCATTACCTTAGTCAGTCGGGGCAACTGACCCATTTGCCTTAGGCAATCAGTGTTAAATATCTTGTGATACATATTAACTTGTGATGAATATAGTCATGTAATAGTATACAGTATTTGTAGGCATAAGTGTAAGGTATGTACAAACAATCAATATCTTCTGATACATATTTATTTGTGATGAATATAGTCATGTAATAGTATACAGTATTGGTATGCATAAGTGTAAGGTATGTACAAACAATATCTTCTGGTACATATTTATTTGTGATGAATATAGTCATGTAATAGTATACAGTATTGGTATGCATAAGTGTAAGGTATGTACAAACAATCAATATCTTCTGATACATATTTATTTGTGATGAATGTAGTCAAGTAATAGTATACAGTATTGGTATGCATAAGTGTAAGGTATGTACAAACAATCAATATCTTGTGATACATATTTATTTGTGATGAATATAGTCATGTAATAGTATACAGTATTGGTAGGCATAAGTGTAAGGTATGTACAAACAATCAATATCTTGTGATACATATTTATTTGTGATGCATATAGTTATGTAATTGTATACAGTATTTGTAGGCATTTGTGCAATATACAGTATGAACAAACAGTATCTTGTCATGTATGCTGTGATACATATTCATTTGTAATGCATTTATGCAATAGAGGAGACATCAGTTCACTGCTTCGGAGAACCCTGCAGGAATGATAGCTTGCCAGACTTTATTAGGATCCCTGATGTAACCCAGTTCTTAATAATAATAATAAAAAAAATGTTACCTCAAGACTACTTTCTCCTTTTTCGCCTCCCCCCAGTACGGTAGGGGCTATACTTAACTAGAAGCTTTCCACAATTCTAGCTCTATGAGCTTGACCACGCTGATTGTGTTCTTCCCTAATATCTTGAGGGAAACCTGGGTGCTCTACTACATCATCAGTTTCTTCACCTAAGGGGAGTCTGTTCATGATAGCAATATTGTGTAGGACTGCACATGCAACTATGATATTCTTGGTGTTAGACAACTTGGTTCTGACTGGTACTGACAATACTGAGAAACGTCTTTTCAATACACCAAAAGCCCTTTCAATAACATTTCTAGTTTTAGTATGAGCAGCATTATAACGAATTTCTTTTTCAGTTTGTGGTGTTAAAAAAGGGGTTAGGAGGTATGACCGACAAGCATATCCACTATCACCTAGTAAAAAACCATGGTATCTGCCTCCCTCTAATGCTTCATATAATCTAGACTCACTGAATATTCTTGAATCATGTGCACTCCCTGGCCAGTTAACAGCAATATTTGTGAACTTAAGAGAAGCATCACAAACTCCCATGACATTTATTGAAAAATATCCCTTCCTACAGCGGTAAATTTCAGAATTTGGCCCCCCAGGACTTTTAATAGGAATATGAGTGCCATCAACACAGCCTATAACACCCGGCATTCCTGCAACAGCTGAGAACTGCTGCATAACTTGTCCTTCACTGGCTGGATTTGGGAATTTGATAAACTCCGGTGCAAGTGATGCAATGGCAGCAGACACATTCTTCACTATCTTGCTAACACTTGGCTGTGACATATCTGTGCAGTCACCTAATGTTAGCTGGTAGATGCCAGTGGCAACATACCTCAGGGTAACCAGCAGCTGCAGTTCTGGTGAAATTCGGAGACCTGTAGAGGAAGTATTGTATAAGCCTCAGTACAGGTGTAATACAGAAGGCTACCCACCACTAAGTATGCTACATACTGATTTCAGTTTTTACAAGACAGGTATATAGAGTAGTGTTCCATACTTTAATAATTGGAGGAAATATGTCAAAACTACAAGAGGTGGGTATTATTTTAATATAGAAAAAGTAAGTGATATCAGCAGAAATATTAATGTAGGAAAATAAGCTCCTATATATATATATATATATATATATTTATATATATATATATATATATGTAATCCCCTTAATATCCAGATGCCCACTATCCGGACATCCCCCCTAACCGGACATAATCGTCCCGGGATCCAATATTCCCAAAATGGGCCAAAAATTGCAAAAAATTTGAAAAAAATCTGACTTTTTTCCCACCCAGGGACTTGTAAGTACCCAGAATGTTTAATATTGTATAAACTCACCTCTAAAACCTCATTCTCTGGTTCTTTTGCATTTATTTCAGTCTTGTATGTCTCTTATTGGTGTGATTTGGGTCTTAAATAGGTGCTATGCATGTCCAGAGGGAGTTGTGTTGGTGTTTTTCTAAGTTAGGGTCCATAAGTACAAGTCCAGAAGGCTGAGACCCAATATCCAGACAGGACCACTATCCAGACATGCCTATGGCTCTATTACGTTGGATATTGGAGGGATTACTGTATATATATATATATATATATATATATATATATATTATATACTGTGTATTGGACATGTGGAATGGATGGGGAATGAAAATTGTTTGAAAGGATGTATGTATAAAGGTTGTTATAGGGAGTTTCATCTAAAACATTACACACACACATACACATGTACCTGCCCACCCAAATTCTAGATTAGGTTAGGCTTGGTTAAGTTTAGTTAGTTGGGTTAGGTTAGGGTAGAGTTGGTAGTTTCTGCCAAATCTGAAACACAAAAAAGTCAAGGCATAATCATGCTTTCTGGAAAAAAAAAAAAAAAAAAAAAAAAATGATTGTGTACTTTTAAACATTTACCAAGAGGTGTTTCTACGACACCTTATTTACCTCTTCTGTTATTGGAAGTTGGTAGCTGCTCCTGTATTTTCTCGAGGAGATCACAGACACATACTTTAGAAAGCCTGTACCTCTCCAAGAATTCTTTGTCTGAGTACAAAGAAAAGGGATCTCTTCTTCGAACAAATCTGCGTATGCGCCCTGCATTCACCTCTTCCCAATTGGCTATCTCCTCAAGTTGGTGCATATAATGGTGATAATCAGCCATTCTGAAAAATGGGAATGGGTAAAGGTTTTAATAATAATTATTTGGAATCTGGTGTGAAAGTTGATATGGTTTGTGATATAATGAAAGGTAAATTTTTAAAAGTTGCCAAAACATAGTTCAGAAATATTAGCACCATTAATAGACTACATTGTATATTTCCTAAGGATCACAATGAAACCCCATAACCCCAGAGGGAAATGAATCACCTAACCTAACCTAGTATAATTTCAGATTAAGTTATGGGGACTCATTATAGTCCTTAGGGACTATACTATACTCTATTCTAATAGTGCTAATATTTCTGAACTGCATATTGGCAACTTGTTTAATATTACCAATTCAGAGTGCACAACAGTGAATACTGGAAATGAACTTTCAAGTTTCCCTCAAGCTTATTCAAGTAATCTAAGCAATAAACCATATCAATGGCTAAACTTTATAGTTTTGTTCTCAAGTAATAAGCAGATAACAATAACGAAGCACAATAATGGGTAATTTTTGTTTCAGACATATCTGGCTTTCAAAGAGCAAACAATGTTTTTTCGGTGGTTTCTGATGTGGTTTGAATGAATTTTATGTTCTTTTACGTTTGTAAAAAGAAACAGGTTGCCTTTCCCTTATGGATGGGGGTTAACTTAGGTTAGGTTGAGAATATGATTTGTGGTTTTGCCCAATGTACATTTTGCTGTGCCATTTTGCAAAGTAGGAAAGTCCCCTCACCACCGAAAATACAATTATATAACCTCATACCCCTTATCTTTAATTAACAAATCACTAAAAGATTTACCTTGAAGATGGTTGACATAAACCTATAGTTATTGGTAACAGTAAGGCTAGGGAGGCTTGGGTTTGGGTCTAGTAGGATAATAGTTTTGTTAGGAAGACTTTACGCTTGTATTTCTGAAGGATATAAATTTTATATGCCATAAAACAGGCTTCACAATCGTTGTAGTTTCGTTCACATGATGTGATATTGCCTATAGATTTCCTAAGTTTATGAGGACCCTACATATGGCTCCCCTACGTAAGTTTATATCTGCATGCTAAAAAAAACGTAAATGAATAACCTAGACATTCATACTAACCTTCTGATTATTAATAAAGTCGATGATAAATACTGAAGTGTTGTCGTCCGTCAGCACCCTGGCTGTCTCTTCTCCCGTTTTCGGAGGTATCACAACATCTTCATAAAAGGCACAAACATTTTGCTTTTAGGCATGACCAGGAGTTTATGTAAAATTTAAACGTTTTTCTTCACAATTATTTAACATTACACTCTTATCTACACTAAAATAATTTGTTGTTTTTGACATTTTGTTCATGGTGTCATATTGAAGGTGTTAGCGTTGATGTAATTCGAGGAAGATTGATATAACGCTGAGAATATAACTACGTGAGTGAGATGGAAGATGTGTGTGTGTGTGTGTGCGTGTGTGTGTGTGTGTGTGTGTGTGTGTGTGTGTGTGTGTGTGTGCGTGTGTATGGAGAGGGAATGTGGATATTGGAAGAACATAACATTGCCTACTTTCTTATCAGTGACGTTATGGCGGAATGAGTAACAGTGGTGGAATGTGTGTGTGTGTGTGTGTGTGTGTGTGTGTGTGTGTGTGTGTGTTAGGGGGGGGGCTGTGTAGGGATTGTATGTCTGTAAAGAGAGAGAATGAAATCGTGTGTGTGTGTGTGTGTGTGCGTGTGTGTGTGTGTGTGTGTGTGTGTGTGTGTGTGTGTGTGTGTGTAGTCAGCTGTGTGGTAATTGTGGATTCATTCAGTACCGGGAACATTGACCACTCTGTTCAGTTCACATAGTTTCTCTTTTGCTGTTTCCGCACTGTGATGATGATGATGATGATAGTGATGACGATAATGTTGGTGGTGATTGATGATGACTGTGAGATGGTGATGATGGTGATGAGGATAATGATGATAGTTTTATATGGTCGATAGATAGACACATGTGATGATAGATTTGCTACCTGCTCTCTGTGTTTCAGGTAGATTGCTAATGATAAGGTTTGTGTTGCTAATGTGTTTGGTGTTTCAGATGGCGTGTGTTGGGCGAGAATGAGTGTAGCGGTCTCAGCGGGGGTGGCGGGGGCCGGTGAGGGCGGGGGTGGGGGTGGGGGAGGTGGGGGGGACCTGGGGGGGTGGCGGCAGGAGGTGAGGGCGAAGGTGACGGCGCTCAAGTGTCACGTGATGGCGTCCCGGGGCCTCACCTCCGAGGGGCACATTGTTCCCCCTTACTCCCCGAGCCTCCTCCTCGATGCCCCGGCCTCCCGTCTACTCCTCGATGCAGCTAACCTGGACCTCGAAGCTTACGCGGAGGCCCTACACGCCGGGGGGCTGTTACCAGTGTCTAGTGACCCTCCAGACCGCAGTCCCACGCTGACCGGTGACGCTGTGAACGGAAGTCCCACGCGACAGACCAGTGACCGTAACCTGGTGTTTACAGCCAGTGATTTGACCAACGCCAGCCCCACACGGCCCAGCAGTGACCCCAGTCCTGTATTAACAAGTGATTCGGCACAGACCAGTCCCACGCGTGCGGCCTGTGACCCAAGACCATCACGAGCACACTCTGACCCCAGCCCTCTGTGTCCAAATGTTGACCCGACCCGACCCAGTCCGACACGGCCGACTACTGACCCCCCCGACCCCATTCCACCTGACGCTGTGTCCCTGAGAGAGGTCCACCTGCGTCTCCAGGACACTACACCGCCAACGTCACCCTCGAAACAGCCCTCACAGTCGTCAAAACAGTTCTCACCCTCAGAGTCCTCCACAGCCTCACCCTCGAAGACTTCCTCTGATCCTGGCAGTGCAGCTCGAGTTAACGGTGCCCTGAGCGAGGGTGACAGTGACGTGGGAGAGGTAGATGGCAAGGGTGAGGGCGGGCAGCTAGCGAAGGTGCAGGAGAGGCTGAGGTTGGCTGAGGCTGAGGTGGCGAGACTGGCCAACATAAGGGACGAGGTGGAGAACGAGCTACAGGATCTGACGGCCACGCTATTCCAGGTTAGTAATTATTTCATCTTGCCCTTCCCGCTTTGTCTTCAGTCTGTCTTTGCTTTCTCGTCTTGTCTTGAGTTTTGTCTTTGCATTCTTTGGTCTAATTTTTGTCTCTCTTCATCCCTCTCTTGAATTACTCTATGCTGTCATCTTTTGTCTTGAGGTTTCTGTCTTTGCATCATGTTTTGTCTTGATTTTGATGATTGGGTAGGCAGTGGTACAGTTTTAAAGTAACCTGATTGATGATAATGATGATGATGATGATGATGGACCCTACCTCACGCCATCTGTAAGAGGGAAATAGGGTAGGGAAAATGATGATGATGATGATGATGGTAGTCTTTCTGCTCTATTAACGTTGAGGTTATGCCAAGAGTATATTGCACGTGTATCCTAGATTTTAATATTATTATGTCAAGGTTAGTGTGTGCATCTTCCCTACCCTCACTAGGTCACTTATAATCTATCTAGGAATCTTTTAATCATCTATTTATATGGTTTCTGAATCTATTTACTGCTCTTTATGGTGCTGGAGAGGAAGCTCATTTCTTATGCTTTCTTACGTGTTATTATATATCCGGTGTCATTTTTATTATTATTATTATTATTATTATTATTATTATTATTATTATAAGCCTCTGTTATATGCTGCATTGGTTATATTTCTTTTCAACCATTATACTTATATGGTAAGTAGTTGTTATATCTTAGGGATATGGTTTATAAGACAGACCTTCTTCTTAAATACTTCTAATATAACAATTAGACCTTCTTGGCGATATAATTATTTTGCCGTTAAGATATAGGAGTTTCTGAGATGTGTAGTTCCTTATATACTTCTTATACGACCCAGCCTATATTCTTACATGCCTTCCTTCCTTCTACTCTCTGTGTGTTTTTAGATTTGTGGATGTGAAAGCGTTAGGAGTGCACTGAGGTGGTTTGGTCACATGTGGAGAGGATGGAGAGTGAGGGACTAACTAGGAGAGCGTATGTGAGTGAGGGAGGGGGAGACTGAGAATGAGATGGAGGGATGCAATAGAAGGATATAAGAGAGGGGAGAATATGAGTTTGGGTAAGGCAGCGAAATGGCAGGGGACAGGGCGACATGGAGGTGATTTGCTTGTTGCCACTCCTTACGGGATTAAGGGGTCTGGCTGTAGATAGACCGACAGATAGATAGATAGATAGATAGGTAGGTAGATAGAGAGATAGATAGATAGAGTTTTGGGAGAATTGGATGTGTGGAGTTAATTTGGCTGGGTACCGCCTTCATTGGTCCAGTTTTTGTGGTCTGGGATTATCGTTGTTTCTGTTCCTACGTCTGACTCCAGGTATCGGAATTGGGGTGGTGGTGTGGTGGTGGTGATGTGGTTGTGGTGGTGATAAGCTAAGACAGTGGTTCTTCTCTCTCTCTCTCTCTCTCTAAGTGGCACATTTGGCATGGTATACACTTGGCTACGAGACTAAGGGTACGGTGTGTGTGTGTGTGTGTGTGTGTGTGTGAGAGAGAGAGAGAGAGAGAGAGAGAGAGAGAGGAAGGAGGGAGGGAAGGAAGAGGGAAGGAGGGAGAGAGAATGAGGGACAAACCTTGGATACCACTCTAGTTAATAGCAGAGGAACTGAGTGTAGGAAGGAAGGGAGGGAGAGGGGGAGGGAGGGAGGGAGGAAGGAAAGAAGAAGAAAGGAAGGCCGCAGGAAGGGGAGGGAGGAAGTAAGGAAGGAGAGAGGGAGGAAGAGAAAAGGCGTGGGGGAGGAAGAGAAGGGGAGGGAGAGCGAGGGAGGAAGGAAAGAAGGAAGGACGGGGGAAGGGAAGGGAGGAAGGAAGAGAAAAGGAATGGGGGAGGAAGGAAGGAAGGGGGAGAGGGAGGGAGGAACTAAGAGAGAGGAAGTAGGGAAGGAGGGAGGAAGAGGGCGAGGGGAAAATGGAAGGGGAGAGAGGGAGGGAGGGAGAGATGAATGAATGAATGAAGATAGGAAGGAAGGAGGGAGGGAAGGAAGACAGGAAAGAAGGAAGGGGAGGAAGAAGAGAGGGAAGGAAGGGAGGAAGATTGGAGGAGAGAATATAAGGTAGAGGC
>NC_136986.1:45346869-45374369 GCF_032717465.1 Coenobita brevimanus
CTATCTGTCATTGTCTGTCTCTCTCAAATTATATCTCTGTCAATATCTGTCTATCTGTCTCTCTGGCTATCTATCTATGAGGCGTTTTGTGTGTGTGTGTGTGTGTGTGTGTGTGTGTGTGTGTGTGTGTGTCGGGGTGAAACGCGGAAGAGAGAGTATCAATGGCTTTTGTTTCGTTAGAGATAGTTCCTCTCTTTATTTGATTTCTTTTTGTTCTTACCTGGGTTAATTATAAGGGTGAAGGTGATTTTTCTCTCTCTCTCTATCTCACACACACACACACACACACACACACACACACACAAAATGCTTCACTCGGTATAACAAGGAAGAGAGAGAGAGAGAGAGAGAGAGAGAGAGATGACCCTGTATGTAAGAAGAAGCTCAAAAACATAAAGAAAACATGAGTCACAAAACAAGCAGTGCAGCCTCTCTCTCTCTCTGACACAAATCCTAATCACGTTCCAAGTCTCACATTCTCCTAGCCTAAGTGGATTTTGTGATTCTGTAACACCCCTGCTCTGGCGATTTATTTTTAACTACCGGTACTGCTGTTACTATGCTACTACTACTACTGCTATTACTACTACTACTACTACTACTACTACTACTACCACCACTACTACTACAGCTACTAGGTTGTTTCCACAACTGCTACTACTACTACTACAATTATTACTACTGCCACTCCTGAGTTGTGGTAGTAGTGATAGTGGTGGTGGTGGTGGTGTTGATAATAGCTACAACTCCAGGCTTATGTGAATGTGAACCCAGTGGAGTGCAGGCATAAACAGCCCTCCTCCAGCGGGCCACCATCCTTATGTGGGATAGGGAGGGAGTTGAGGGACGTTCGTATGAGTGGGCAGTGGAACCGATGAGTTATATTGGTGGTATTAAAGAAGGGGTCCCTCTCCAGCACCTAATAGGCTAATCATAATAAAGACATAAACCTTGCTATTCCCATGTTGAAGCCAATGAAGGTGGGGGTCATCCGTTTATTTACAAACATTGAGGCCAGGGTGGGTAGGGCAGGTAGCAGTGCAGGGAAGAGTCCAACGCACGTCACAACGGCCTCAGGGGATTATGTCATAGCTCGTTGGATGCTGGGTCATACGCTCTTTGTTACACAGCTCTTGGTTATATAAGACAAAGCCACCACATGCCTTGCTGTGGGTACCAGTGATGTCATCTTGGTAGGGGAAGAGGCACACACACCCTTTCCATTCCCTTGCCGTTTACTTATTTCACTAGGCTGGTTGAAAGTTCTTGTTAATGCTTTTCTGTCCCTGTTTCTTAATCCTACATGCCCAGTTTACCAGGAGGAGATAGGATGATGATGATGATGGTGAGTTGGCAGTTTCAGTACTCCTGCCTGTTCCTATAGCAGACTAGATTATACAGTCACCAACAACATGAGTCATCTGTACCCTTATATACTCTGCTGTGGTTGTAGGCGTAGGAATTAGGTAGACTGTGAGCTTAACATGGTCATTAATTTGTGTTGTTAGTAGACATGTGGAAAGAATGGAGATTGAGATATTGACAAGAAGAGTATGGGAGAGGAAGGGGTAGACTGGGGAAAGAGAGATGGGGTGGGAAAGGGGAGAGACGAAGGACGAGATGAGGGATGGGATGGAGAGTAGGAGTGAGGATAGTGTGGGTTGGAGGAAGGGTAGCCTGATAGTGGAGAACAGGGTGACATGGAGGTAAATCGTTTGTGGGCATCCCTTCTGCTGTTAAGGTGTCTGGTGATAGATAGAAAGCGTGGGAGTGTTAATACCCAACTTATTCCTAATTTTATATATGCTTTCGTGACAAGTGGATATATTGGGTGAGAGAGAGGCACAGTTTAGAATTCTTTATTTTCTTTAACATTTTGAGCTACACAGAGAGATGGGTTCTGTGTAGTCTGATATGTAGGGGAAAGTAAATATTTCTGACACTAACTTGTACCTCTCTCTCACCCAACAAATTCTTAGTTTATTGTCTGCTGTGATATTAGACAAAGGAAATGGATGAGGTGGCTGGTTAAGAGTGCCATCAGGGTCTGGTTTTACTTGTCATTCATTAGGATTAAATCTGTCCACTAACTCTTAGGAATTAGTCTGGTTCACGTTTGTCTGTCTTGACCTTCCCAAGTATTATTCTCTTTATGTAATGCATGCTGGCGAGGCGTACCAGGATGTAACAGGCTTATGTTATTTGTTCCCTGGGTTTGATGACTTTGATCTTTGGTAGTTCTCAATCTTGTGTCTCTTCTCTGTCTTTTGTGTGTGTGTGTGTGTTGTGTGTGTGTGTGTGTGTGTGTGTGTGTGTGAACAATATATATATATATATATATATATATATATATATATATATACAGGTATATATTTTTTTTCGTGAGGACTTAATACAGGTTTGTAATGTAATGCTGCTGTCGCTGCTGCTGATGACGATGATGATGATGATGATGGTCATGGTGATGGTGGTGGTAATGATGATGATGATGTAATTAAACAAGTAGCTATAAATCAATTATATCATTCTATTTTCTCTCCAGGAGACACACAGTCAGTTCCACAGTGCAAACCAACATGCAGGAAATGCAGAGAAGTCACTGTGAATGGCAGACATACCTTTTTTCCAAGGACTTACCTGTTTTATTCCATCTCCCAGCAGAAGACAGACAGGATGAGGGTTGAGATGATGATGATGCTAGATCTCATACTTCTATGCTTCCCCTCTCTCTCTTCTGAGTCATACTCCACCTCATCTTCAAGTGTGAAAGTGGAATCGTCTAACAGTAGGAAGAGTGAAGTGAAATTGAAGGTAGTTACTGATGATGATGATGATGAGAAAAAAAGATAGTTACTGTTGACATTGATGATATTTTCCCCTTTCGTCAACAGGAGGCCCACAGTATGGTGCACAGTGCAAACCAGCGCGCAGCAAATGCAGAGAAGTCACTACGAGAGGCGGAGATGCAGGTTGAAGTGTTGACGGCGGAGGTCACGGCACTAAAGGCATTGGTCATTACCTCAACACCTGCAGCACCAAACCCACACCTACACCCGCAGCTGATATCAAAGGGTGTGGCTGATACTAGTGAGTGGGACCTGGAGTGCTCTTGATTTTGTGGCCTTTGTGATAGGGACTCAACTTTATTTTATGTGCTAAGCTTATTTTAGCATATTTAGAAGTGTTTTTAGCATACTGTATCAGAAAAAAAAATCAGAAGGCTCAAACTCTGAGAAGGTTGTTGTTTTCTGTATATACTGTAGGCTAGATTACTTGCAGCTCTTGAAGAAAATACCATATAAATATTACCCATGTGAACAACAGTGGAAAAAGTACAGTGTTGTTGTGACTTGTTCTGTAAGTATGTGTTGACTCCCTGACTCACCATTTATGGTGCAAGAAGCCTTGTACCTCCCGTCACAAAGCAGGGAGGATGGAGGTGGAACTTCCTTTCTTTTGTTACTAATCTTACGGTAGATCAGAGAGCTTTCCTGTCGCTGTACATGCCATACCCAGTGTCAGTCTGGTAATACATGTTACAGTATAGTAATGATAATGTAGCTAAACTTATCCTGTACTGCCACGTTATGATACAATATCAGTAGAGTTCAGCTATGCTATTAAATGTTCACCTTCAGGTCTTGTTATATTTTATTAACAGTGATAATCCCTAGCTTCCCCAATCTGTGTGACAGGTAAGAAGATATTCCAGCGAGGTCACCGTAAGTCCCCATCTGACTTTGACCTGCGGTATGGGCGAGACACCACCCCACCCAGCTCCCCCCTGAAAGAGAGTAGGATCAACGATGCAGCAGCCCTGAACCAGTTCCCCCTTGATCCTGAGTGCTGGGAGGTGAGAGAGAGAGAGAGAGAGAGAGAGGGGAGGGATGGAGGAAAAGCAGTAGAGACAGATACAATATGTGTTGGAATGTGGCTTGTTGGGCTGCAGGAAGGATGTAGGACTGTAAGATAAACACTGAGAGCGAAATAGGTACATAGAGGGAGAGCTTTTGTTGTTAGATTGAGATATACAAGTTATAGTTGGATAGAGATGGACACATAGACAGGGAGATAAAGAGACAGATGAAAGCCTCAAAACATTGCACCCAAAATGGGATGCTGTTGTAAGGGATCAGCCTTTTTTTTGTTTCTTAATATTTGCTGAAGTATTAACTCAGGTGTTGTTTTTTTCCACGTCACAGCAAGCCGTGTGTGGCCTTGATACAGTTTGTTTCAGGAAGAGGAGGTGGTTCTGACAAAAAATTATCATTCAGCAACTGGACAGAAAATGGTTTCAGGCTAATTGGTGTGTGCTGTTGTTAAGGAAATCATTTATGGTCCTGTGTACCATTACGGTACTTGCATTTGCTGTGAGCCTGTAGATTTCATACATCCTGATGTGGAGTGGGCTGCAAAGTTAACAATTCCTAGATCCTTTTATCATTTCAGGGTGTTTTAGAGAGTTAATATTGATTATATCCATCATACTGTATTAAAAACAACTCTGTCTGCAGGTTGACCCAGTGGTCCACAAAGAGTTCATTGCGTGGAAGCAGAACCCAACCCTGGATCGGTCAGACCCGTTCATGCAGCGAATATATGAGGAAGATATTGACCTGTGTCTGGCCTTCCCCAACACCACCCTGGCACATCGGGTCCAGAGAGCCATCGAGGATAACTCTGTTTTCATTGAGGAGGTTAATCCACGGCAGAAGAGCAGCTGTCCAAGGTAGGGTGGTGGGGGAAGGCAGGTGGAGATGGAGTGACTTGAGTTGTTGAAGTGGGGTTGGATTGGGTTGAGTTGAGAAAGTTAATTACTGTAACTTAGTTTAGCTGAATTACAGACACCTTGGCAGGGCTGGTGGTGGCTTGTTTTTGGTGGTGGGATAAACTAGTATATCTTGGGGAATATATCTTGTCCCCCCCTTCCCTCCCCACTAATACTTCTCCCTCAGTAACCCCATAATTAGGCATGGGTACCGCTTTACTGTTTTTTCTCTTTGTGTTTCTAATTATCTATCTATCTATCTATCTATTGCCAGACGCCTCAGTCCCGTTTGGGGTGGCCACAAACAAATCGCCTCCAAGTCGCCCTGTCCCCCGCCATTTCACTCCCCTGCTTCCAACTCACACCCCCCTCTCTCATATACCTCTCCACCCCATCCCTCCATCTCATCCTCGGCCTCCCCCTCCCTCCCTCTTTCCCCTAATTATACGTCTTGATATACGAAGCTCATGTTGCCTCCACTCCATCTTTAGGCGAGAAAAAAAAGGCAGATGATATGGTTGGGCAGAATTTTATATCATTACAAAACCTTCATTTCTTTCCTCATTTTCACGACTTACTAACAGAGGAGCTGGGTTCTTTCTCGTTTATTTTCTTTACAACATTTCAGCTCATGTCAGTGTTGGGCAAGAGAGAGTACTTTATTTTTTTTATGCTTATTTTGTGGCTTTCTTTTTCAGTAATAAGATTTTGGGTCATTTTTAAGTGTAGAATTATAGTTAATGTAATCTTAGTGTGAGTTTTAGCTTCCTGTTGTCATTAATTTTGATAAACAGATTGATACACATTGATATAAGTGGATTTTTCAATAATAATTTTGCCGGTTCTTAGGAAGGGCAGATGGAAGGATAGCTAACAGGGATAGTAATAGGGAATAGATTTATTAATGCACAAATTATATCTCATTTCTTTTGATGTGATCTGTAAAATATGTGTACAGTGATGGACAAAAATTAACTTGCCATTCCAGTCAGTTTCACACTTATGGCATCTGCTGTCACACTTTCCTTCCTGATAATTCATAGAGAGAACCATCTGTGGCAGAGAAACATACCAGACCTCTCTTAGCCTGGAAATTTTAGCTAGCAGAGGTGAAATGGTAGGCAGGTTTGTGTGCTAACTGTGGAGTATGTTATTTAGGTCTAAGAAGAATTATTGCAGTACACATTTATACATATTTGCCTAATCCTGAGATAATTGCCTACTGCTTTTGATGTTGGTAACTTAAATAATCTGTACAGTATTACAGTCGAGGTGCGTGACTCTGAGGTTGTTGTTATCGTGCCCTGGCAACCTACCATTTAAAAATGTGTCTGATTTTGTGTATGAGACGCATGTGATTCCTGTATAATATGTTTGTGTATAATATATTCATGCATAATAATATGATTGTGTATAATATGATAGGAAATTGGACGCACATTTGAATGATAGGTTGCCAGGGTATGATAATGACAACCTCAGAGGGGGGCGCCGCGACTATAACTAGCCATCAAGTAATTTATGTACAGTAGAAACTAACTCTCCAGGATTTATGTACAGTAATGGAGAAATATTAGCCAAGTCACATAGCTACCAGGATCAGTCATTGAGGTTCACTGTCCAATCTCTTTTTTCAGAGTTGACCCCGATGAAACCAGGTCTATGTATTTCCGTTTACGTTTTTCTGGCTTGTCTATGGCTCGATGCATTTTACCCCCTGGCCTCCCCCTGTTCCCCTTAACCCTGCTAGTTGTATGACCCCTGGAATGCACTAATTATGCTCGTCCCAGCTCCCCTGCAACCCTAATTAAAATCTCATTAGTCTTGTTAATTGGGCAGCATCTCCCTGTATATAAATTAACCCTTAAACCTCAGAGGATGAGTTTACTGTGGCATACTGGAGAGGGACACCTTCCTATAGACACACAGATAGGCTACATGTTTACAAGTGTCCCTCAGTCCCCTCCTTTGTTAATTAACGCACTAATCAGAGGTAAGGGGTCTATTTTCTTAGAGGTAATATTCCCCCAAGGGAGGATGGTGGGCTGCAGAAGGGAAGATTTAGCCTGCAGTCCACTGGGTTCACTTTCAGATGAATCTGGAGCTACAAGAACAAAAATATCTAATGGCAAATGAATCTCACTCACCATTCCCAAGGTTTGGGGGTTAATGTGGCCCTCTTGGGTATTGTTCTCTCTCTTTATGCTGATTTAAATGATGCTCTATCATTTATCCTTATCAAAACTAATTATATATATATAGCTCTGTATTATTGCTCTGTATCATAGCTAATTCCAGTTCTCATTTGATTATTCTTCTTTATCCATATATATAATGCAGTTCTCGTATGGTTACTCTCGTTTACCCCAAAATTTAATGCAGATCTCATGTGATATATGTTTATGCAGCATCTTGAATTATTCTTGTTTACTTCTTAATATTGATGCTCCTTTCCTGCCGTCATTCTTGTTTTCCCATTAATTTCTTGCAACTTTTATTTGACTCTTCTCATTACGTTGAACAGTATTGTCTTTCCATTACTCCTGTCTCTCTTTCAATTCAGTGCAGTTCTTAAGTCTGATATCTTGCCAGTGTATGTTTTAAACTGCCATGATTCTGTATGATTTAAACCAATTGTCACTCCTCATGCCTTGTTTATGTTCTGACGTGATTCCCCAGTTTTCTTTAATACCGATTTTTACCGTGATAAGTGCATCGTTTAGCTCTGATGATTAATTTTAACATTTACTGTTGTTTTTGTTAACTGAGTCTGATTTTCTAGTTTTTTTTTTTAGATTAGTTTACCTGATTAGAGTTTGTTTTTAGGCCACATAATTTTAAGTGATTTTCTTTGTTTTCCATTACCTTTTTACTGTTTACTCTTTTGTTTAATCCATGTCTGCAATTTTTAACTCATTTTGTCTTCAAGCTGGGTGTATGATTGTGCAGAATGGTTATAAATGGATTTATATCGCTGTAGTCGATTCCCAGTATAACCAACCCTCAGTTTGCTGACCTGTGGGTAATTGTAAGAAGTTGCGCTTGTTCCACTGAGGATATAATGTTTCCGTGTACCTTTGCCCCTCCTCCTTAATGATGGTTGAACTCTGATTATTCGCACAGAACTCTTTGTGTTTTGGGATATTCGGACAATCTCACAATCATTTGCCAAACCTCTTTATATTTTTCTTCCGCAGCCTAAATGATGTGGTTTATAGTCACCTAGTCTTTGGCCATTTTACTCAAAATGGGTAATACTATACGGGATTGGCTGTTACTGTTTTTATCTCCTTGTCCGACACCACACAGATGCCACACTAAGATGCAGGCACATCATCATCACTACCACTACCGTAACACACCTACCACACCACAACAAAACACCATCATCATCGCAACCACTGCCATTACACACCTACCCCACTACCACACCGTACCCTACCACACTGCACAATACCAACACACTGCACCATGACAACTCCACAGGGGCAGATGATTACCCTCAGTCTGTGGTGGCGCCCCCCAACAGAATGAAGCTAAACAACGAAAGCACCGTGTTGTTATATGATTTGGTAATATTAAAAGTATTTATGTTTACGTTCAGTGTCTGCTGAGCCTGAGGATAATCTGAGTTCTGCTGTGATTGTGTAAATTGTGAATGTCATGTAATAATGTCCCCAGGCATTGTGCAAATTGTGTATGCCTTGTAATACAGTAACATACCCCCCCCCACTGCATGTGACCTGTGACCTGACCTGACTGGATCCATGCATTGCCCGTCCCATGTCCCCCTATGCCTCCTACCTCCCTCACACAGGCCATTTATCTGTCAGTGCATGACCTATTGATGACCCCTAAGAGGGTAATGTTTTGGTATTCATTCTCTCCAGTACTGAAGTCTGCGAAATTAGGGTAGAAGAAGGTACTGTGAGAAGGTATGGTTGTGTGGAGAGAAACGATGTAGGAAGAATGGTGAAAAAGTCAGTGGCTGCATGAGTCCAGATGGTATGGTTGCATGGAGAGGCAGGATATAGTATGGGTGGTTGAAAGTGCGTATGTGAGTGTTTGTAGGTGACGAGAGGCATGGTAGGCCAAGAAGAAGGTGGATATATATGGTAAATGAGTTGGTGAGAAAGTGGGGAATGGAAGTTGATGAGGCAAAGGAAATTATGGGATTGCGATGGCTGGGTGAAGTGTGACTGAAGAAGAACATGACAGGAGTTTGGCATCCCACTTTTAACATGACACTTATGACTCTATCCCTTATGTGTATGTAATGAAGATGGGCAAATATGTGCAATTGTTTTTGCTGGTGATACTGAGGCTGTGTTTTGATGCCCTGAATGATTGTGTGGCCAATTTCACTTGTCCGATATTCTTTGTTTCTGTCTTACATTTAGGATGAGACAGTGATGATGATGATGATGATGATGATGATATGACTGCACACCTTGTTATGATATTATCCAGAGTCTGATTATTTCAAAGGCTTTTCAGTCACCATTTATCAGAATTTTCAAGTTAATATCCAAACATGGTTATAGAATTATTTAAAGTTGGCTTATCATTATATTGTAAGGAGCAGTTCTGTGTTTGGATAATCAGAGTTATATGGTGTTTCTTAAAGCTAACAGTTTGACCGCATGCACACGTGAATGATGGATTTCCCTGTAGCTAGTTGTTTGAGGTAGTTGTAGCAATGCACAGTGTAGCCGTTTGGAATTGTGTTGTGGCTGGATCAGTGAATAGTGACCAGTTCTGTTTGCTACTGGTTGAGAGGGACAGCAGCCAGAGCCAATCACATTTCACAGAGCTTGTGAATACACTGATCTAGCCACAACAGAATTCCTAACATCTACACTGTGCATTGCTACGTCTTACAACCAGCTATACATTAAGGCATATACATTACATTAGTTATAAGACCATATTTCTTTTTATGCGGTAGAAAATCCTCATAGCTTAATTCTGTAGATTATTACAGAGTTGACATTGATGGCAGAGTGATAGTAAACTAGATTTATTAGTGAGCCTGTACAGTTAAAACCACGGTAGTCCTGTACATACCGTCTGACCAGGTAACGAGACTAACTACCTGTGTTGCTGTGAAGGTAGTTGCTGAGGTAGATATCGATGAGGCTTGGAACTAGGTAAGCTGAGTAGAGTAGATTAGCTTAGAAGTGGGTATTATATTAAGATGAAACACTACCAGCCTAGAAAAAATAGGAAATAATAGTTACTTAGAAGAAATTTACTACCTGTGGTGCTTTGAAGGTACTTGCCGAGGTAGATATCGATGAGGCTTGAAAATAGGTAAGCATTGTGGAGTAGATGAGCTTAGAACTGGATACCCTCTTAAGATGAAACACTGTCAGCTTAGGAAAGAATAGGTACTTGGAAGATATTTACATTACGAAGAGAAATTATATGCTACATGTAAGAGAAGATAGGTACTCTAGTTACTTAAGAGAGAGTAGGAACCACCTTACGAGAAATTAGACATGAATGTACCGTACTTACTGTTATACATTAGCACAAATTTAGCACAGTATAGAAACCGTGTGGACTTAAGAGAATATAGATACGCTTAAGAGAATATAAATACACTTCTATAACCACAAAGAATATAAGTGTTGATGCGGCATAGTGGACTGAGATGCGTATGACCATTCTTGTGTGGGTGATGTTATGAAACTTTGTGCACTACATCACATCCCAGAGTTTATTAATCCAGTGGGACGAGGTTATAGACTGTGACCTCAGGGATAAGGGACTGAATAGGGAGGCTGCCAGAGATCAAGCAGTGTGGAACCTTAAAAACTCAGGGATAAGGGACTGAATAGGGAGGCTGCCAGAGATCAAGCAGCATGGAGCCTTGTGTTTGCTGTACCCCATTAATTTTGGTTTGTGAATGAAAGTACAGTTAATAGTGCCTCATAAGTCTTTGGGATAATGAAGTGGTTGGATAATTATGCATGGGAAAGAGGATGACGATGATGATTGTGGTGACGATGAGGGGATGAGAGTTCTTCAGTTATACCTTTTCTGTCTTGGTACTGAGAGAGAGAGAGAGGGAGGGAGAGGGAGAGGGGTAGAGAGAGAGAGAGAGAGAGAGATTTATCCAAGGCACCAAATCATTTCATATCAATTTCAACTCCAGTGAAAGATAGACCAATAGATTGCAGGATAGAATAGTACCTAAATATGATAGTCAAACACAAGTTAGGTCTATTATAACTATTTCTAACTATTTCCCTTGACTATCCCACAGAAAGTGCGTACTGTTGGACGTTCCTCGTTTCTGCAAATATCGGTTTCGTCTGAGCGAATCGGATGAAACCTGGTACTACATCTCTCAGCTGGCCAGAAACAGGGTAAAGATGGTTTCATTTTGGCTGGTGTTCTTGTGTAAGGAAACTCCCTAACACATCTTCCTTAGTGATTTATTTTTGGATATGGTGGGTTAATATCCTTCTGCATGTTATTTATGAGGGAGGGGGGAGGGCAGTCAAATGGTGGATGACCAAGTGACTTGGAGGCGTTTTGTCTGTGGCCACCCTTTGCGGGATTAGGGTGTCTGGATTTAGATAGATAGATAGTTGTTATTAATGCAGAGTGTGGTGACGTGTGAAGGGTTTATATGACAGAGAATAGGACAGTAAGGTGTATTAAAATAAATTGCCTAGGAAAAGGTGTTAGGGAGTATCCATAACCAACAAAAATGCAAACCTTTGACTGAAATAAAGGACAGAAATAAAGGAGAAAAAATATATGCAAGAAGGTACAGTACTTGGAATTGATTGAAGGACTGCAGTTGAGTTAGAATAACGTTGCTTCAAGGCATATTCAGTTTACTATTCTGGTGATTGATTGTAACAGACAGAATGTAGATAGATAGACAGGGAGATGGAGATGGACAGATAGATAGATAGAGAGAGAGAGGGATAGATAGATAGATGTAGTAGATACCTAGATAAATAGAGAGATTTCAGAACTTGATATATTTGTTGCAAGCATTTAACACTTTTTTCTTCCTTTTCAGATTATTGCTATTTGTGATTTTCTTAACTACTTGCGATATATCAAGCTTGGTCTAGTCAAAAGCTCTGGTGAGTATGAGAGAGAGAGAGAAGGAGAAGAGTGGATGGGCAGTGCATGAGTGGCTTCGTTTGTTATTGAGTGAGTGAGTGACGGACAGGGTGATAGAGTGAGTATGGAAAGGAGTGAATGGGAGGAGGTGGAGAAGATATTATTTAAGAGTGTGTTATGTTAGGTGATTTGAAATAGCAGTAAGGTAATTTTCTGTAACATTAGATTATAACTGATGTGATTAATCTTTTTAGGATTATTACATAGTCAAATATCCTATGCTTTAAAGATTTGAAGTCCATGTACAATATGTAAACAGATCAAACCTAACCTTATCCAGCCTCATTCAACCTAGCTAAATTATTCACATCCTGTCCCATAGCACCTCAAGATAATGGAGTACAACATGGCAAAATTGGGCACAACACATGACCAGCACAACATAACTCAGGACAACACACTGCACACACATACAGTACAGTGCAATACAGTTAGGCTCAGTCCATTCCAGTATATTACAACACAGAAATCAACAGAACCAAATGTAATGGAACACAATACAAATAGATGCAATACAAATGGTGCAGTACTGAACACCAAACACTTCAGCCCAGTGTTTGTAACCCAACACTGTCTGGAAATGTTGGGTGGGAAAGAGACACAGATTAGAGTTTGAATTCTTTATTTTCCACAATGTTTTGGGCTACACAGAACCCACCTTCGGAGAGTATGAACAAGAAGTGGTAGAGCTGAGACATTTATATCCCTGGAAATTCTGTCTTATCGCTTCTTGTTCAGTTTCTCAGAAGGTGGGTTCAGTGTAGCCCAAAAAACTTGAGAAAATGAAGACTTAGAGCTCTACCCTGTCTTTCTTTCGCACCCAGCATTTCCACTTGTTGTAATGGGTCATCTACCACCCCATCCTTCCTGACCCAGGCCAGTCCTGACCCATGTTGTATTTCCAGTTCACGACGTCTACTGGGAGATTGTAAAGCTGCGTCGTCAGATGGCCCTGGCTCGCCTTGGCTTCTGATCCACCCCACACGCTTACCCACCTCACTTGTGACCCCACGTGTGCGCTACGTAGAGTCTGGTGCGTGTACGCGGGAGGACTTCATTTGTTTTGGTGTACATGCATGGCAGCATGCTGTACACTGTACTGTGTAGATATACAGGGATATTGTGTGTGTACCCAGTCATGTACACCAATAATAGATCTGTCACATATGATGGCCCATGTGCATTTTAGCCCATGGTTTGTGTGTATAATATCCAGTGGCCCATGTGCGTAGGATGGCTGTGTATTCATTCTGGTGGACACATGACGGCAGCCATGTGCACACAGTGAACAGCTGTGTGTATTTTAATCAGTGTGTACAGATACATAGAGACTTGTGATGGCATGTGTGCACTGAACAAAGCTCATTTTGGTGTATGTGCACACAGAAAGCCTTATGTGCACACTAATAAGGTGTGTATTATGATCTGAGTATGGCTAAGTAGGTGCAGGTTATGTGCGTCTCGTCATGTACGCCAGTGTAGTGATGGATTTATGTGCATCTCATCATGTACGTCAGTGTAGTGATGGGTTTATGTGCGTCTCATCATGTACCCCATTGTAGTGATGGGTTTATGTGCACAGGAAGAAAGCCTGCTTGGATTCATGTGCACAGGAAAACTACTTGTCTGTTTGGTGTATGTGCACATCAGGCTGTACACACTGCCTAGATGTGTACATGATCTTTGTGTGCAGATATGTGCAGGCAGTTTTGTGTGCACATCATCATATGCAGGTATTCAAAATTATTTATAAGCACAGGAGTAATGCTTACATTGATGTACATGCATGACAGGCTGTGTACGCAGGATTATCACTTATTTTAGTCATACACACTCACTGGCCACCTGTGTGTACCGTGATCTGAATATATGACTGTGTAGAGATGGGTTTGTGTGTGCATCATCACGTACTGTACACATGTAGGATATGGGGTATGGTTTGCATGTACGGCTTTGTGTACACTGTATGATCTGGTATGTGTGCATCCTGACATGTAGGTGTGTATAACTCATGTGATATGTATGTATGATAATAACTGGCTTATGTGCACACAGCTTTAAGGTCTGTGTACGTATGTATCCCACAACAGCCGTATACATGAAGCAGCCACACATATGTGAGTATAGCAAGTGTGTGTGTGTGTGTACATGAAGATATACTAACCATTTATTCAGCATAGCAGCCAAAGTCACACACATGACAGTATAGCAGCCAGAAGTGTGCACATGACTGTAGCAAAGATAACATACATGACAATATCTGTGTACATAACATCAGAATAATCATCATTGCATTTATAAAGATGCCAGAATTGTGTATGTGAGAGCAGCTGCCAGAATTACACCCACACCAACATACCAGCCAGAATTGCATATATGAATGTTTTATCTGGCCTAATACTCACACAGCACCTCCATACATCACCTTAGCCACACATCAGACAGGGTGGAGGAGTTGTATAATTTTACCAGGAAACCCACAGCTGCTAGTATGACAATGCAATGAACTCCTCCAGTCCACCGATGTATTCTTATTTTATTTTTGCTGCTGCCAGATGGTACTGGAGAGGGATGCCTTCATGTGGTGGTACCTGTATGGCTGGGTGGCTCCACTGCCTGGCTGTACAAACTTCATTCAGTTCCCGCCATATCACCCCAAAGGAGGATGGTTGACTGCAGGAGAAGGGGAACCTCAGTCTGTAGTCCACTGGGTTTGCATTCAGATAAATGTGGGGTTGTAACTACTACTACTACTGACACAAGATTATTTGATTCAGCTTAGGAAAGATAACCTGTATTTACACCTTTGATCTCTGGACATTTTTTATTTTATTCTTTTTAACTCAAGACAATTTTGTTCAGCTTTGGAGAGACCATTTGAGGAGCTCTGTGGAGGAACTCTGAGTGTTTATAAATTGATATCAAGAAAAGCAAGATAGCATTGGGAATTTTGGGGATATGACAGCATCAGAGTTGTTGCGCAGATTGCATTATACTGTATTATTTTTATGAGCAGTGGATGAACCCTGAAGATGCCACATATGTATGAAAAAATTTGTTGTTTAACCTTTGTTTTTGTGGTTTATTGTTGTGACAGGATTAGAAATAGTCTCCATTAAGTACTTTATGAACCAATGTCTCTCACTGTGCTGAAAATAAAATTGTCTTAAGATGGCAAGAATAAAATGTAGATTATCAGTTTGTAAGGAATGAAAGGGAGTCACTAATGCTGTATGTAACCCTTCATATTCAGAAACTGTCTCCTAAACTGAAGAGAATTGTCTGGAGGTAGCAGATATAAACTAAAAATGACATCAACTGGATTGGAGTGGTTCAACAAGCTTGTTACAATCATAGACTCAATCATTTACCAGTGCCTAACCATGTAGTTGGACTAAAGATACAGTGTAGTTAGATGGAGAGTATTTGGTTAGAAGTGGTTTGGGAATGGCAGGGTTGATGAATACTGTATATATGTGTGTGAATTACTCTTATATCTTTTGTAATGAACTTTCACTGAGTACTATAAAATGTGGAGAAGATGGGGAATGAGAGAGGCTGACTAGAAGAGTGTATGAGAATGATGTGGAGTGGGAAACTCAGGATGAGCTGGAGGGATGCAGTGCAGGAATGTAAGAGAGGAGTGTGTGAGCTGGGAGGACAAGGCAGCATGGAGGCAATTTGTTTGTGGTCACCCCTTATGGAATCAAGGTGTTTGCCTGTGGATAGATACAAAAATAGATAGTATACGAAGCAGTTTATGAAAGGAGAGAGCGGAGGAAAAGGAAGAGGAGTGTTTGAGGGAGTGAGAGAAGGAAGAGGAAGAGGTGCATTTGAGGGAGTGAGAGAGGTGTGTGAGGCTTACTGAGCTTGGAGGATTATCTGTTACGGCCAGTCTTAGTTGGGGGGAGGAGAAGAAGAAGACGAAGAGGAGGATGATGATGATGATGATGATGGTGGTGGTGGTGGTTACATAGATGCAGTAGGTAGTTAAGGAAAGAGTTGGGATTGTACAGCAGTTATGGTGAATTAAGGTCACAAGAAGAGCTTTAGTTTAAGGCACCCAAAAAAAAATAAAATGGGAGTATTTGGTATACAGAGAGAGAGAGAATGAAAGTGCAAATGTGCATGAGGAAAGAAAAGAAAAGGAGAGAATGAAGAGGAGGAAAGAGGGATAGTTAGATAGGGATGTGAGAAATATAAACAAGAGCTGAAACACTTACACTTAGAGCTAGCTTACATTTGCATTGAGCTATCTCACACTTGGCACAGAACGAGCCAGGCCAGGTCGTTAAGCCTCTGATTCAAACGATGTATTGGTTTATTTTGATCTTGCTTTCTATGGATGATTTTACGTGTTAGAGGTTGCTTGTTAGGGAGGGATGTGATGAAGGATTTTAGAGGCTGTGTTAGAGGGGGATTGGGTGAAGGATAAGCCACTTGATGCCGGTGGTCAAGTGGGTCAGGGTGCCCTAACTGGATATCTTGCATAAGGGCTTATGTCCAAGGGGTGGTTTGGGTTCACTGGCCACATATTGCTGCTCATGGAATGCCAACTGGTCACTCTGCGTACAGTTAATGCCTGAACTGTGTAGACTAGCTCTGGTCCCCTATGCTCTTGATCAGGCAATACAGAACAAGATAGATAGATAGATAGATAGATGGTCTTGATGAGGCAGTGTAGATGATAGATAGATAGATTGATAGATAGATAGATAGATATAACCCCACCAGTTTGAAAAATGATCTGGAGGTAGAAAGAATGAAAAAATAATTAATTGACGATAATTGGCTTAATGACAAATGGCCTAACGACCTTCCCTGCTAACGATCAATTCTCAGATCTGACTTACTGTTATTATTATTATTATTATTATTATTATTATTATTATACTCTCTTTATACTTACTGTAGATATGCTGTATTTTGTTATTGACGAGATTAAAAAAAAATACCTGTTTATAGATAGGCATCATTTTTATATATGTATTATATATAAATGGATATATGCTGTATAGTTTATGGTTATATAGAAGGTAGAGCCACTTTTTATATATTTTTTTTGTGTATTCTGTCACCAAAATATTGCAGTGGAGTCTGTGTGTGTTTTGAAGTGTGAAAGGTTAGGATGATGATGATGATGATGATGATGATGATGATGATGGGCAGTGTTGTGTGATCAGCATTTGTTTACATGGTGCTGGAGATGGATGCTTTCATGTGTTGGCACTGATATAACTGGCTGGCTTTTCTGTCTGGCTATACAAACATCCCCCAAAGGAAGATGGTGGACTGCAGGAGGAGGGCAACTTCAGCCTGCAGTCCACCAAATTCACATTTCAGATGAACCCTGGAGCTACAACTACTAACACTCGTATATATGTAAAATTGTCACCTTTTGCCAGCCAGATTTAACCCAGCCATACTACTGGATGCCTGTGAGATTATGCCAGTGCTCTTTCTTATAATTAGACTGTTAGACTGGCAGAGAAGGGGTAACGGTCTGTGTGGCGGTTAGGTCTGTGTCTGTGATCAAAGGCTGGGTGACAGTGTAGAGCAGTAGTGTCACGGTATTGCTGGAAAAATATTTAATGTGTTTTTGCTGAGTTGTTTGAGGAGAGAATGTGGAGTTAGACAGACAAATGAGGAGGTGAAGGAGCATTGTGGTCTTGATATGAATATTTTAGAAAGCATTAGATGTATGTTGTGAGGGTTTGGCCATGTAGAGAGGGTGCCGAGTGAGGGATTGAAAAGGAGAGTGTATGTGAGTGAGGTTCAAGGCTAGAGGAGAAGGGGGATACTCAGCTTTAAGATGGAGGAATGAATTGGAGAGGTATATGTGAGGTGAGGGAGGTGTGAGTTGGAAGGAGGGCAGGGTGAGGTGAGGTGATTGTGGCCACCCCCTCTGGGACTAAGGCATTTGGCTATAAATAGATAGAGATATATAGTGTTCCTCAGTTATTTAATTTGCATGTTACATATTGACAGTAAGAACAAGGAAAGGAAGTAGGAGGTGAGGGATGGAGGAGGAGGAAGAGGAATAGAAAGCTGGAGAAGATGAACTAAAACAAGATAAGGCAAGAGAAAAAAGGAAAAGAAAAAAGAATGAATCAAAGAAGACAGAAGCATGAGAGGAAGAAGAGAAATCAAGAGAGGGAAAGAAGAACTTAAGGAAAAAGATGAAACTAGAGAAAAGAAAATGAAAACAGAAGAAGAGGAAGAAAGCACAGGAGGATAGGGAGAAAGGAGAAGAAAAGGAATGCACAGAAGCTGGAAAAGAAGACATAGAAGAATAAAAGGAGGAGAAAGATGGCACAGAATAAGGAGAGGAGGAAGAGGAGGTAATGGAAGTAGAAGGAAATAGAGAAATATAGCAGAAGGGGGAGGAAGAGGAAGAAGAAGAAGAAATAGGAAGAAGAGGAGGAGGAAGAAGAAGGAGGGGTAGGAGGGAAAGAAGGCAGAGACTCAGAAGTGTCAGACAGAGTTGCCGATAGACAGAAACTGCTAGAGAGTCACATAGGATGGAAAGCCAGTCTCAGGTAAGATTTAATAATTCTACTTAGGACTTTTTTTTTACTGCATTAGATCTTGGACTTAAATGGTGAGGTAACTTAGTAACTTTCATTGCTATGGATGCAGGAAGGGTATGTTTCTCAGGCTAAATCTAGATGTTTTATTAAGGTGATGGGGACTTTAAGTAGTATAGTAGTTAATATGGACAGTTTTGATCTCTCTGGCTGCTAGAATCTCCACTGGCTAAACAAACTCGTCTTGTGATAACCCATTTAAAATAACCACGTCTGCAGAAGGTGATAGTGGTAATACAGGGGAGGACACAGTGATGCTACTGATTTACACTGTGGCCTTTAGCTGGTAGGTTGGGGTGGGTAGGTTTGGTTGGCAAATGCGAGAATGAAACATCGTCATCCACATATCCATTATGCAGACATATTATCCGCGCCTCTGACATCTAAACAGCTCTGACCCATTACTGACTAGGTTTTCTCTGGGCAGAACAAAGCCATCTGCTGTGATTATAAGTAAAATTGTTTGGTATACAGGTACAAGTAGCAAAGAAATGATTGCTATACATAGCTTTGGGAACCTTTCAGTGCTCAGATTTCTCATAGTTGAACAAATCCGCTCATGTTGACTAGAATTTAAAATGTAAATGCACGAACTCTAGCGAAAGGGTTAATGTATTTCTGGCAGTATTTTGGTGAACAGGATGTGAAATTTGAAGGAAAATAAAAAGTGGCACCACTGTTGTACATCTCTACTTCAATTTTTTTTCTATAATGCGGTAAAGTAAGCCACCTTGATTTCAGCCTAAAAATAAACCAGCCTAAAAATTTCATCTTTCTAATATTGCACATTGTTTTAATACTAGTACAGTATTGCTATTGCTGTGGCTCCAGGCACATTTGAAATTTAAACCTGGTAGACTTTTGGCTTAATTTGCTCCTCTGAAACCCACTGTCATCATTTTAGGGGCTAGGGAGGTAAAGGAACATCCGTACAGTATAACCAGGTAGTTCAGGCGCCTGTTAAATCAGTGCCACCACATGAAGGCATCCATCTCCAGCAGCCAGTGTTAATTTTGGCGCCTGTTCATTGGCTGTTCAGAGTTCATTTATGTGGCTGTCAATCTCAGTTAGGTAAGGACTCAAGGTGGCTTACTGGGCTGTGTACTTGAACCGCAACGCAATTTCTGGTCGCCGTGCAGGTCACTTGGTACCGTGTAACCTCTAACGACTGTTAACTGTGACCTGACCGCCACAGAGACCGTTTCCCGCTGGTCACAGTAGCGATACAACAACACTGTAACCTCAGTCAATAAAGCGTTAAAATGCGACAATAATGTAATCTTACCCTAACAAAGTGCAAGCCGGACTGATGAAGGTAAGTGTGTGTAAGAATAAGCGGGATGGGACAGAGTTACCCATTGATGTTTATGCTGATATTACTGAAGGCCATGGCTGTGAGCGCCAATGTGTAAGCTTTGTCTTTATTCCTGTTGATGGCAACAATTGATGCCAGTAATAGTTAATGTCATGCAGCTCCAACACCACACATGGGCTGACGACAGATAGCACTGGGCCAAGTTTTTCTCGATGACTGTGTGCCCTAACTCTTGCCAACCTATACCTAAGGCCTCGAGTTTTAATGTGGAGGCTGCCAGAGATCAAGCAGCATGGAGAGCTGCCATTACGTGACCAAGGCAAATACATGCAAGCACAATGAAGCCTTCATAAACAATACAGTATGATTTTCCATCGCTTGCCATGGGAATAGACCAGTTCTGTTGAGACATGTACTAGTGTGTGTCAGAGTCTCAGCCAACACTTTATGTAAATGTGGTAGAGTCCCCAGCCTGAGAGTTTTGTACAAGGCCTGCTACATGGCTTATGGACCCCTAGGGATGCTGGTAACTGTCCAAGCAAAATAGTGTCAGCTAAAAAAAGACTCCAAAATGTATGAAAGGCAGAAGAACGATTATTTTGAATAGTTTTTGATGCCTCTGTCTGCTGAAATTTCTCTTGGACCAAATTTTCAGGTGATAAATCCGGATAAACTAAAGGGAATGAGTTAAATATTGAAATGTGTTTGGGTATCTCTGAATGAAGGGGTCTGGAATTAACTTCGGGTTTCTTGAGGAGTAAGGTTGGTAAGTCCTTAGTCTTGAGGGAGAGAGAGAGAGAGACACACACACACACACACACACACACACACACACACACACACACACACACACACACACAGTTTAATTAGGATTGATCTCCATGTTCATCCTAGGAGAATATCTCTCTATTGTTGAATCAGTGTGTGGCGGAGAGAGAGAGAATAGGGTAGGGTAGGGTAGGGTAGGGTAGGGTAAGGGTGTGAGAGAGACCCACACCCATACCCTACCCCCTTCCTCTCTCTATCTCTCTCTCTCTCTCTTTCTCTATTTGCTCACAACCAACATTATTCCCGCACTCATGAATTTTAAGCAGAACTGGACAGACAGATAGATTTGCAGTACAGTATATTACAGATAGATGTATATATAGATAGATAATTATGTAAATGTAAAGATAGATAACAGAAGAGGCGAAAATACATATGTACATGGATAGATTATGAACTGAGAGAGAGAGAGAGAGAAGTTTGAATATATATAGGTAATACTGTAGTGTTTTTATATTTCTCAACTATGTGTACTTTAATTTTACTTACTTAAGTTTCCCCTGTTCAGAAAGTAGAGGAAAGGAAGGAAGGAAGGAAAGAAAAGGAAGGAAGGAAGGAAAAAAGAAGAGGCAGGAAGGAAGGCAGAGGGAAGGAAGGAAAGAAAAGAGAAGAGGCAGGAAGGAAGGCAAAAAGAAAAGGAAGGAAGGCAGAAAGGAAGGAAGGAAAGAAAGAAGGATCGGAAGGAGAGAAGGAAAGTAACTAGGTAGGTAGGTAGGAAAGACTGAAGGTAGTAGTAGCAATAGTAGTAGTGGTAGCATTATTATTATCATTATTATTATTATTATTATTATTGTTGTTGTTTGATCTGTGGCGACTGTCTCCGGGATTAGGACATCAGGTAATAGATAAACAGATAGATACAAAGTCGATGTAGTGGTGAATTTATTTTAAGTTAATTGAATTTCTCCTCCGTTGACGCTGAAATAGAGACGTTAGATAGACATGGGTGAAAATTGATAAAGACATTGATAGATAAAAGGCCGGGTAGGCAGATAGATAGGATATACGTAGATTTATAGACGGATAGATAGATAGGAACCTGGATAGATAAGGATATTGATGGACAGTTAGATAAATAGACTGATAGATAGATATTGAGAGAGAGAGAGAGCGAGAGAAGATGCATTTATTCAACAGCCTTTGGGAAGAGTCAGTTGTAAGCCGACCTTCCCCGTCAGCTCAACTTTGGATTCTCTTGTGAGCCAGTGTTCCTTATTTTCTCACTTTCTTAGCTCCTTTCTTTCCTCCTTGCTTACTTTCTTATTTTCTCTCTTAACTCACTTCTTTCCTTCTCGCTCACTTTCTCATTTTCTTACTTAACTGTTTCTCTCTCTGCATCATTATTTTTGCTCTACATATTTGCATTTTCTTCCTTCCCTCCTTCCTTTCCTCCCTCTCTTCCTTCCTCCTTTTCTTACTTTCTTCTCTCCCTCCCTCCCTCCTTTCCTTCCTTTCTTCTCTCCCTCCCTTCCTCCTTTTCTTCCTTTCTTCTCTCCCTCCTTCCCTTCCTCCCACCCTCCCTTCCTCCTTCCCTTCCTCCTCTTCTTTACATATAGACAGAGAGACAGATAGATAGAAAGCTAGATAGATAGACAGACAAGACCTAGTATGGATAGATAGATAGATAGACAGATATAGGAGTAGACACAGGTAAATAGAATGGTTGATCAAAGGTGAGCGAAAAGTGAAATAGAGAAAGTGAGAGAGTGGCTTCCTTGGGTGGATAATTTTGTTTACATATGGAAGTGACTGTGTGTGTGGGTGTGGGTGTGTGGGTGTGGGTGGATGGGTGTGTGGGTGAGTATGTGTGTGAGGGGGATGAGTGTGTGTGTGTGTGTGTGAGAGAGAGAGAGGGAATCAAAGGCAGTGAGAGGGTTTGTTTGGTTTAGTGATAGGACTGTGAGAAAAGGTAAAGAGAGAGCTAGTTCACTTTCTGACGTCCTCGCTTTAATTCTCTCTCTCTCTCTCTCTCTCTCTCATACAGTCAGTCTCCTTTAATTTTGCTCTCACTTCCGGTTTCAATATATTTCCTTTTCATTTTGCACATTCTCTCTCTCTCTCTCTCTCTCTCTCTCTCTCTCTCCTTATTTTATCCAGAACAGACGTGGAAAGGATTGCAAGGATCGTTGATACTACTAGGAAAAAAAATAGTGCCTAGAATCTACTGGGAAATTAATAGAAAAAGAATGATAATATAGGAGCCCAGAAAACTCCCTAACACCTGTTCCTTAGCGATTTATTTTTGGATAGGGCTGGTTAATATACTTTTATACGTTACTTATGCTGAGAATGGCCACACTGGAAGGGTTTATGTAACGCAGAATAGTACAGTAAAGTGTAACAAAATAAATCGCCTAGGAAAAGGTGCTAGGGAGCTTCCTTAACCAACGAGAATACCAGTATGAGATAAATCTATTGGAGAAAAGTGTTGAGGGATGATTGGGAAAAGCCTTGAAGAACGTGACAGGCCTATAGATGTGGATGGGGAGTGTGTGTGTGTGTGTGTGTGTGTGTGTGTGTGTGTGAGGAGAGAGAATGGAAGGGGACTGAGAGAAAAAATTAGTATTATCATAATTTCTTACGAGAGAGAGAGAGAGAGAATATCTTGGTGTATATTCTTTCTTGCTGACTGCTTTCCCTCCTTTCTTCCTTACTTTCTTCCTTCCTTTCTCCCTCCATACCTCCCTTCCTTCCTCCTTCCATACCTCCCTCCCTTCCTTCCTTCCTTCCTTCCTTCCTTCCTTCCTTCCTTCCTTCCATACCTCACTCCCTTTCTTCCTTCCTCCATTCCTTCCTTCCCTCCCTCCTTCCTTCTTTCCTTCTGATAAGTGTTTTGGTGATAAGGAGAAACAGGAAGGGGAAGAAAGGACAGAGAGAGAGAGAGAGAGAGAGAATGGAATGCTTGCCTTAATTTCTAGTTTCTTCCTCTGATTTATGTTTCTTGGGCCAGTCTCTCTCTCTCTCTCTCTCTCTCTCTCTGTAAGGGTGAAGGAGTATGAAAGACAAGGATAACTGGGAGAGAGAGAGAGAGAGAGAGAGAGAGAGAGAGAGAGAGAGTGAGTGAGAGAGAATAAGAGGATAACACCAACAGCGTCGCGTTTCTATGGCAACCAAGGCTCCCTCCCTCCCCCTTCCCATCTCTCTTTCTCTCTCTCTCTCTTTCTCTCGTTGAGAGCAAAAGCTATTAATTAATGACTGTGTTGTCGATGTTGTTACTGTTTGATTTGTTCATGCAATGAGAGAGAGAGAGAGAGAGAGAGGAACAAAAATGTGAGAGCGGGTTATGAGGAAGTAATAAGTGAGACGGTGGAAGTACAAGAAACAATGTGTGTGTGTGTGTGTGTGTGTGTGTGTGTGTGTGTGTGTGTGTCTGTGTCTGTCTGTCTGTGTGTGTGTGTGTGAGAGAGAGAGAGAGAGTTGGGGCAGGCTATGCACTCAACCCATTAACTGAGTTTAAGGAAACGGAAGTCTGTATGGTACTCTCTCTCTCTCTCTCTGTCATGTACATTTTCACGCTCTTTACAGAAATGCACAGGTGACTGTTTGCGTGTACACTGTACGTTTGATACATACATTGACGTACTATTACTATTACTAAAACTACCACCCTTTTTGTTATTACTGTTTCTACTACTGCCATTATGACTACCACGACTCCATCTATCATTATAGCTGCAGTAAATATAGCACCATTGCTTGGAGGTAAAAATTTAAATGAGGAAGCGTCAACAAAACTATACAATCTTCAGAAACTTCATAACAAAGTAGTTCCTCGTAAGTAAGGGCCAAGTTTTTAAAAAATCACCTTATAGTAACAATAGGATCAGTTTATTAAATTGTAGTTTCATTAGAACGAATAAATCTCGCCATTATAGGGGGAAACGACCAAGGTAAGTGAAAGATCTTAAAATTAATGTGCCGTGAAGGAAAGATGTAACTGAATGTGTACTATCGTTGCGTCCTTTTTCAAAAAATTCTCGAACACCATGCAAATATAAGTAAAAATATCCTCCAGTCATTATAAAACTATGTATTTCCTGTTGATACGGGCCATAAAATAGTGATAAATGAAGGATACCGTCGGGAAAAACCGGAAAATAGACTGTGCTTTGGATATTGCTGGGTACTTTCACGTCCGCCTTTGGGTGTGACGTCACGCCTTTACTTTGGGGGGGAAAGCAGTGACACAGTGACCATCAGAGTGAGAGAACGCGCGGCCTTGATCCCTCGGGGCGTGACGCTGCCTGAAGGACGTGCGTGGGGGTTTCGTGACACATTTGCCATTAAGGTAAGATATTCTACTAGGCAATGTTATACAGTGAGTAGAATAATACAGCCGTTAGTGAGGATAGTTACCGAGTTGAAACGTTGTGGAATTAAACGTTTTTTGGTTTGACAAGCAGAATGTGCGCGAGTTTGGTTGAAGGAAATTTATATAATGGTGATCAGTTTACGGGGTCAAAAAGCCTTCTGTGGCATTAATATTCTACCATAATGGACATAGCTTCCATATTCAGACTTGCTGTGGATAGAAATATATATTCAGACCTGTAATTCATGTCTTATAATACTGTGTACCTTTGTAGCTATGTAATCAAGCTTGTATGTACGTTTGTATTCAGACGTATGTACGTAGTCAGGCCTCTATGTATGTATGTATGTATGTATGTACGTGTGTGTAGAAATGAATGAATGAGCTGAGATGTTTAATGATACTGCCAAGATAACGTTAGGGCTTTCCATGACCGCTCTCTCTCTCTCTCTCTCTCTCTCTCTTCATGACCAGCACTACGTTCAAGTGCTAATCTCTTGTTATAGTGAAGGGTTGGTTTGACTAGCAACCAAGGAGACTCAGTTGTACCCCATAACTAAGCCTCGCTGAATTTCATGGAATTGGTAGATGAAAAAAAATATATAAATACATTAAACTAAAGCGAAAAAAGAGGAAATGGATCCAAGTTTAAGAAATAGATTGAATTAGTAAGCCATTCTGTCCACCCTGACGAATTGTACCGATCATTTTGTTAAGGCTAGATTTTTTTTTTTTAATTGGGGGGGGTTAGGTTTAGCCACCATTATTGTTTTTACTTCATAATAAAATTGTTTGAAGGTAGTAAGAGTAAAGTGACTAAGTAGCTTGTTGGAAGGGGTTAAGTAAATATGGCGTAGTGGGACCCTAGAGTTTTAAGTGGGTGATTTTTTTTTTTTTTTCTCTCTCTCTCTCTCTCTCTCTCTCTCTCTCTCTCTCTCTCTCTCTCTCTCTCTCTCACAAGGAGAACTGTAGCATTAGTACTCTTAGTCACTCGGCACCTTCCACACTCCTTCCAGAAAGACACGTGACTGTGCATGTGTCTGATACCTACTACTACTACTACTACTACTACTATTACTACTACTATTACTGTTTTTGCACTGCTACCACTGCTGCTGCTGCTACTACTATTACTACTACTGCTGCTTGGGAGAATCTGTACACTAGTTGATTTATTTACCAATGACATTAGTATTTTCTCAGCATTTGATCTTTGATTGAAGGGAGTTAGATTCGTTATTCTCGTAGGGGAAGGAAGCTCTCTAACACCTTTTCCTAAGCGATTTATTTTATGACAGACCTATTCTGTGTTATATATAAACCCTTCCAGTATTGCCACTCTGCATAAATAGCGTACAAAAGGATATTAACCAGCCATAACCAAAAATAAGTCGCAAAAGAAAAGGTATTAGGGAGCTTTCTTAACCGAGTGTTAATTATGTACCCCAGACACTACAGTATCTTGAATCGTGTTGGTTTTATTTAATATGTAGTACTGTAAAAGATGAGGGATAAGTGATGTGGTTGCACTTATATCACACCCTGACTTATAAATACACCTCTTCACTCCGAGCGCTTAAAAAATCTTATTCTTGGTAGAGAGAGAGAGAGAGAGATTCCAGTCGCTACCACCAAAACTCAACATATCCGCCAAATACCATCTCACTGTCTACCGCAGTACCACCATCAGCATCATAAATACCACATATCTACCATAACTACCATCATTACCAACATACATAGCTACCTAATCTACCACCACCAGTGCCAGAGTGCCACACCTTCCTCTCCTCCCCTCCCTCCTCCCTTACACCACCGTGACCTCACCCACGTGCCTTAGTAACCCGCTAACAGTGAGAGGGAGAGGACGTGTGCCTCGATCCCCGTCTCCCTATATTCACCCCTCTCCTCTAACTCTCCTTTTGTCCTAAGCCTCCCCAAACTCTCCCTGGACGCAGAGTTGATAGTCAGGAGTGCACGATAGCATATTTGAATCCCGTTTTGAAATTGGAAGCGGTTTTTTTGAGTATTTTATGTGAAGGTAAGAGAAGGTAACGTTTCCCAGCAAATGCAACTCGGCTTCCATGATTGTGTGTATTATTTTTAGTGGTTTGCTGTCTGTGTTTATTTCTCTTGGTGTTTAAATTCCGTGTAAAGTCAGGGAGGATTTGTTATACGGAGGTCTGAGTAGGGTTTGTGTTTATTCGTAACAACTAATTCACTAATGGCTTCCTTTGTCGCTGTCTGCCCCTTTTAAAAATCTAAACTTATTTATTTATTTTTTGTGTAAGTAAAATTGGATGGGATGTCTAAGAAAAACCAGGCGAGATTTATCTGCCCTAACTAATTCATTCATAGGATCCGAAGTGGTCTGTCTGCTAGTTTTATCTATTGAGGAGTCTGGCTATAGATAGATAGGTAGATAGAGAGGTAGGTAGGTGGATAGATAGACAGACGGATGGATAGATAGATGTTTTTTCTTTTGCTGTGGGTTCGTCAGAAATAACGTCTATAATGTACGTCAGACTAGATTTATTTTCA
>NC_136986.1:45379369-45386869 GCF_032717465.1 Coenobita brevimanus
GTGGGATTAGGGTGAGGGGGGTGAGGGAGGAAACGAGTTGTTGATGAGGGGGAGGGAGTGGTGGTGTGGGAGAAGATGAGGGGAGTTGTGGTGATGTGAAGACGATGGTGGTGGTGATGGATGTAGTGGTTTTAGTTATGGTAGTACAAGTGGTAGTTTTGGTCGTGTGTTGGTGGTAGTTATGGTCGTGTGTTGGTGGTAGTTGTGGTGGTGTGACGGTGGTAGTTGTGGTGGTGTGGTGGTGGTAGTTGTGGTGTTGTGGTTGGTATTGCCCTGTCACGTAAGGGTGGTCAAGATGTTCGTCCTTTTGCAGCTAATTCCATATAACTCACTAGCTGAAAACGATAATAATACGGCTGTGCTTTCATTCCGTAGCGCTTCTTCGTGACTAGCATCATATTCTAGTGCTAATCTATAATTCAAGATGGAGAGATGGCAATTTTAGGCCAAGTTAGAGTAAAATGGATATAGGATTGTGAGAGTTATGGTTGTGTTGTGATGATGGATGTGGTGGTGGTAGTTGCAGTGGTGTGGTTGGTGATAGTAATGGTGATAGTACTGTGGTAGTGGTGGTAATAGCGTTAGTTGCAGTGGTGTGGTTGGTGATAGTAGTGGAGTACTGTGGTAGTGGTGGTAATAGCGGTAGTAGTTTGGTGGCAGTTGTGGTTGGTGATGCTGTGGTGGTGTGGTGGGACGGAGGTCGGTAATCTAAAATAGGCAGCCACTCACCTTGTCACTACCTACCACCACCACTGCCACACCTGCCACCACCACTACCACACCTGCCACCACTACTGCCACACCTGCCACCACCACTACCACACCTGCCACCACCACTACCACACCAAACATACTGGTATCATCGCAAGGTTTAACACTTAAAGCTGGAGCAAGGCATGAGAGAGAGAGAGAGAAATATGAGTTTGAAAATACTACAACCGTTTACTCTGTGTGTGTGTGTGTGTGTGTGTGTGTGTGTGTGTGTGTGTGTGTGTGTGTGCATAACCTGTCTGGTTCATTTTTCACACACACACACACACACACACACACACACACACACACACACAGCCAAAGGGTTAAATACGGTCTACAACACGATACATTAGGCGTAAATTGTCAAGTAATACTAAGCCATAGGATCACAAATACTAAATACAGTAATACACAATACATGAGGTGTGTAGAACTGGTGTATACAGCGACGGAGTTGGTCAATGAGGCTGCCTGTGGAGTGTTTACATTGGTGCGAAGCTCAGCCAATCACAGCGGCCTGACAAACACACACACACACACACACACACACACACACACACACACACACCGAGCATGACTCAATCCTGTAAAAATATAATTACGTAAGAATTTCCCTCCCTCCCTCCCTCTCTCTCTCTCTCTCTCTCTCTCTGATGACCTGACCTGACTTGACCCAGCGGGAGGATAATGGATGTGCTGATTGCCTCATTAATACACGCACACACACGTACACATGGACACACGCACACACACGTACATAACACAGAAGGTCCACACACTCAGAAATATATCACATACATACACAAGTAAGGTGCACACAGAGTCGGGGATATCACACACACACACACACACACACACACACACACACATAGGATTCAAACATTTCTGGACTGGGAGTGTTAGAGAGAGAGAGAGAGAGAGAGAGAGAGAGAGAGAGAGAGAGAGAGAGAGAGAGAGAGAGAGAGAGAGAAAGAGGGAGAGAGAGAGAGAGGAGGGTTAATGGAAGATGCAACAGGTTAAATTATTCCTCTCTCCCTCCCTCTCTCTCTCTCTCTCTCTCTCTCTCTCTCTAATCCTCATGTCCTTGCTCACTTCTTCCCACATTTGCTCTCATCCATCTCAGTTCATCGCCTCGCTAACTTTATCTTTGGAAGTTATCTCTCTCTCTCTCTCTCTCTCGGAAAGCAATACCATCCAATTAGCATGGCTTTAGGAGGTGTGTGTGTGTGTGTGTGTGTGTGTGTGTGTGTGTGTGTGTGTGTGTGAGAGAGAGAGAGAGAGAGAGAGAGAGAGAGTATTCCTATTTCCCTATTGTAACCTTTTAATGTGTATTTATTTTCTTTATATTTATTGTTGACGTAGGTAAGGGTAAGGGAGAGGCAGGCGAGGCAGGTAAATGTAAGGCAGGTGAAGTAGGTAAGGGTAAGGCAGGTGAGGCAGGTAAAGATAAGGCAGGTGAAGTAGGTAAGGGTAAGGCAGGTAAAGGTAAGACAGGTGAGGTAGGCAGGGGTAAGGAAGGTAAAGGTAAGGCGGATGAGACAGGTAGGGGTAAGGTAGGTAAAGGTAAGGCAGGTAGGTGAAAGGCAGGTGAGGCAGGTAGGGGTAAGGCAGGTGAGGCAATTAGCTAATCAGGAAGGTCGTTAAGTCAATGAGCCTCAGTCACTCACAGTCAGGCAGGCAGGAAGGGGTAGCCTAGGTGGGTAGGCAGGTGGACAGAAGGCAAGAAGAGTCGATAGGCAGGTAAGTAAGTAGGCAGGTTGATAGGGAGATAGATCAGGTAGGTAGGTAAGTAGATTAATGGTAGGTAAGTATGTATGTAGGTAAATAGGTAGGTAGGTAGGTAAGTAGATTAATGGTAGGTAAGTATGTATGTAGGTAAATAGGTAGGTAGGTATGTAAGTAGATTAATGGTAGGTAAGTAGGTAGGTAGGTAGGTAAGTAGATTAATAGGTTTGATGTGAGGCTAGTAGGTAGATGAGACAATGTTCAGTACCAAAATACTTACTGTAGTCATTTCTGTTTGTATGTATGTCGTGCGTGATGATGATGTGGTGAGGTTGTGTGTGTGTGTGTGTGTGTGTGTGTGTGTGTGTGTGTGTGTGTGCGCGCTAAATACTCGTATAAACTACATAACCTCATCTTCAGAGGGTAGGCGTCAACTCAGCTTAAGTTTATCAGACAAAGACTGTGAAAGCTGCACTCCCTTGACCTGACCTCTCTCTCTCTCTCTCTCTCTCTCTCTCTCTCAGTGTCAGTGCTACGGGCCTGCATCCTCTCCATAGCACTTCTTCGTGACTGTCATCTTATTCTAGCATTGATCTATTGTTACAAACCCAGCATTCAAGATGGAGATGGTAGTTTTAGGCAAAGTTAAAGTGAAAAGAGTATAGGAATCCTTGTACCTTAGAGAGAGAGAGAGAAAGAGAGAGAGAGAGAGAGAGAGAGAGAGAGAGAGAGAGAGAGAGAGAGAGAGAGAGAGATTGGTTGCCCCACTAATCTCATTCATATCCCTTCCCTTCCCTCCACCTCCCTTCCTTCTCATACCTCTCTCCTCTCTTCCCTTCCCTTCCATTTTCTTCTCTCCTTTTCCCATTCCTTCCCTTCTCTTCCCTTTCCTTTTCTCCCCTCCCCTCTCCTCCCCTCCTTTCCCCTCCCTTTCTCTCCCCTTCCCTTCCCTCCCCACCTTATCTCTTTTCCATTCGGTTCTATTCTCTCTCTCCTCACCCTTTCCCCTCCCCTTCCTTCCCTCAGAAACATGCACTGTTCCTTGTTCTCTCTCTCTCTCTCTCTCTCTCTCTCTCTCTCTCTCTCTCTCTCTCATGAAGGCCCAGGTAGATAGTTTGATAGATTAAGGCTGACTGGTAGATAGGTAAGAAGGTAGGTAGTTAGGCAGGCAGGCAGGCAAGTAGACAGTGCAGCAGACAGATGGATAGGTAGATAGGTAAATGGTGAGGTAGGTAGGTAGAGGGAGATAGGTAAGTAGACAGATAGGTAGGTAGGTAAATAGGTACAGTAGCAGACACGTAGGTAGGTAGACAGGTAAGTAGGTATAGTAGTAGACAGGTAGGTAAGTAGGCAGGTAAGTAGGTACAGTAGTAAACAGGTAGGTAAGTAGGTACAATTTATTACAACCATGTCTAAACTAGCATAAAAGTAAGTTAACAAATCCCTTTCCTCTTTCAGATTGGTGAATATGACGAAGGTGACGATAAGGGTGATCAGGAAGGTGAAGGGAGGCTGAAAATGAGTCACGCGAGCCTGTGAACATGAGTGACCGTGAGTGACAATGAAGTAGGTGGCTAGAAGAAGATGAAAGTGAATGAATATGAACTAACTATCCCATCCATGTGTCTGAAAGTGATATGGGGATGGATAGAGGTAACTGAGATGACCATGAACTACCCTGGCTTCTGAAAGTGAGCGGAATATGAATGATAGTGAGTAGAAGAGAGTGATAGTGAGATGATAATGAACAGGTTTGGCTCCTGAACATGAAGTGGGGATGCTTGAAAATGAGATGAGTTCCAGATTAAGGTGAAAGTGAAATGACCATGATCTCTGAAACTACCTAAGCCTCTGATATAGAAAGGAAAGTGAATGAGACTGAACAGAGGTGAAGAGGAATTTGAAAATGAACTGAACATGAGCGTTGAGAAGATTTGGGCCTGTGAAAGTGTCTGAAAGTGAGGGAAAGATCATTGACAGTGAAATGAAGTGACTCTTACGGTGGTGAAAGTGATATGAATTGTCTAGGCCTCTGAAAATGAATTGAAAATGACTTGACAAAAGGGTAATATGAGGCAGCTATGAGTATGAACCGTATAATCAGTCTCTCAGCGAGTGAAAGTGAGATGAGGGGTATTGAAAGTGACTGAGGAAAGGCTTATTGAGTGAAAATGATTTTGTCACAACCGGTATGGACTGAATATGAGGTGACAGTGATGGAGATGGATGATAGTGAGATGAGGGAGGTGATCATGACGTCGAATATGACACCTGGGCCTCTGAAAATGAAGTAAAGTGAGTATAAGCTGGTGGAAATGACTCACCTTCGTCTGGTGGGTGAATGTGAGGCCAGCTGTGAAAATGGTGAAAGATAAATGAAGCAGAGGTGAAAGTGAGGAAGTAGAAATGAAAGTGACGAAAGTAATTGACAAAAACGAACTGAAAATGAAGAAAGTGAAGGACGATCAGTGAATGAAAATGACTTAGGATTGTGTACCTATAAGTGTTGGACGAAAAACTGTGGGAAGAAATGAAGAGAGGTGATTGAAAGTGACTGATCGAAAGTGACTCAGAAAATGGAGACAAATGAACTGAAAAAGGGGGAGAGAGAAACCAGAAAGTGACTGACTGATCGAAGGTGAATGAATATCTATGAAACAGGGAACTGAATATGAACTAATCGGTAGTTGAAAGTGACTGAGGGTGCCTGAAGATGAGATGAACGTGCTCCCCGGTCTGAGTGTTATCCTTGTCTTTAATGAATATGCAGATGAGGTAAATGGACTGACGTGGCGCGAACTGCGGTAGAAACGTTGGTGGAGGGACACGTGGGCGGAAACGTTTCAACACCCGACCATCCAGCAAACGTTTCTGGAATATCTGAAAACGTGGCGCCCATATGTAGTAGGATATTTAAAACCGAGGAAGCGAATGAATATATATACAGGTGTTGAGTGATTGGGAAAGGGTTCAAACGCTTTCTGTTTACCTATTTATTTTTTGAACTGAAAATTTTGGCCCCCCCCAAAAAAAAATGAATATATTTACAACTTAGTGTGTGGGAAGGAAAGCTGGGATAAAGGGGAAGCAGCCAAGATTATTTTTTTTTTTCGAGTCTCCACTGGAAAAAATATCTACATAAGTGGGCGGTGAGGAAAGCTGAATTAGAAGAAGGAGAGAAGAAGAAGAACAAGAAGAGAAGAGACGAAGGAGGAGGAGGAGAAAGGAAGAAGACGAAGAGGAGGAGGAGGAGTAAAGAAGAAGAGTGAAAGCAAGAAGAAGCTGAATTGACAGGAAATAAACCGCTCCGCTGGAAATGTTTGTGCGTCTCTGCTAGAAATCCGATCAGATGCGCCGTAACCCAAGAGGTATCCGCTATAATGGTGTTGATCCCTTTGTGTATAGGGATGGGGTACGGCTATAGAGGGAGAGAATAGAGAGGGTAGAGTTGCAAGAGGTGTGGACCTAAAGGGAGAGAGAAAAAGAGGAAGAGTGATTTTTAGGACGTGTGGACTTAAGGAAGAGGGACTGAGAGGAGAATTAGAGTGATTTTAAGAGGTGTGAGCTTTAAGGAAGAGAGAGAACGGGTAGAATAAGAGTTTGTCAAGAGATGTAAACCTAAGGAAGGGAGAAAAAGAACAGACACGGCTGTTACTGAGAGAGAGAGGAGGGTAATACGTAACAGGGAAAAAAGGGAAATGAAATAAGTGACCGGCAGGAGAAACAGTGTGGGTTGCGGTGTGTGTGTTTTCGTTGTGCAGAGGCCCTAGTCTTTTGTCTCGACGTGTGTGATGGACCGAGGCATTAAAAACAGACACGGATGTTGTTGTGGAGGGAGAGGAGGGTAACGGGACGAGAAACAGTACCCAGAAGCGAGAACACACTGAAAGGAGGAACAGTGAGGCTTGTGGTGTGTGTTTACGTTTTACAGACACACACCCCGATCATTTGTCTGAACGTGTGTGTTGGTGATTAGAGAACTCGAAATAGTGGCAAAGAGAAAGGTAGCAGGAATAGGAAAACATAGACAAAAAATACAACACTTAAGACTGAACTGAGATCCCCCCCCCCAATTTTTTTTTACTGTCTTGTTGAGTTTAATATAGAAATTTGTGGAAAGAGGTGTAATTTGATGGTATACTGAGGGAATGAAAAACTGTCCAGCTATAACGATACTCCGTTTACTCAAACTTGGCCTAAAACTGCCGTCTCTCCACCTTGAATGCTGATTTGTAACGATACACTGACGCTAGAATAATGCTAGTAGCGAAGAAGTGCTATGGAAAGGACGTAGAACCGTAGCGCCACGTAAAATAAGCTGCAAAAGGACGTGAAAGTATTAAAGAAAGATATTGAAAAGGCATTCTAAGAAGGAAGGCTGAAGAAAAGAATATCTGGAAATTACATAAGAAAAGAGTGAAAGAAGTGATAATATTTTTAGGGCCGTGGTGTGTGTTGACCTTTCACAGTCTTCTGAATCTCTTGGCATGGTTGAATCAGTCGGGAAGGTGAAGCAAACGTTGCAGAGACGAAGAGAAAATGTTGAATTGGTCGAGAATTGGGTGTAAATGTTTATGGTAAAGGAGAGATATAACTTTGCCAAGACGATGACTGAAAAAGAGACAGCGAAATAGAGGAGATTGTGGGCCCATACGTGCACCTGTTCCCTTGGGCGATGAAAACAGAAGAGGACTGAGAAATAAACGGAGAAATAGAGGAATTTGTGGACACAGAGATAATCCGTGACGATGGAAATAAGACACTGAGAACTTGAGAGAAATAGAGGACTTAGTGTGCTCAGATACACCTCTCCACCACAATGAGGGGCGTAGTGAAGGTCGTATCCCTCCTGCTGGTGCTGGCGGCCGTGACCACCTCCCTAGGGCACATCCGGAGCAGGAGAAATCACGTCCACTTGACCCAGCAGCCACGTGGACATTCAGGCTGGGCTTTTCAGAGGACAGAAAGTGGAGGAAGGCGTCGGGGCGGGGGTATTCGACTGGGTGGCTTTACGGATAGGCC
>NC_136986.1:45391869-45394369 GCF_032717465.1 Coenobita brevimanus
GTGGTGTGGTGGTGGTAGTTGTGGTAGTGGTGTGATGGTGGTAATTGTGGTAGCGATGGTGGTGGTTGTGGAAGTAACAGTGGTGGTGGTAATGTGGTACTGATGATGATAGTTGTGGTAGCGGCGGTGGTGATAGTTGTGGTAGCGATGGTGGTAGTTGTGGCTGTATTGACAAAAGCTTAAACACGTTGCACAAGAGATTATACTTCCTCTCTCTCTCACTTCCTCGCTCTCATTTACATTCTCTTTCTTTACTTATATTTCTCTCACTCTTAATTTGCTGCCTTTGTACTCTCTCTCTCTCTCTCTCTCTCTCTCTCTCTCTCTCTCTCTCTCTCTCTCTCTCTCTCTCTCTCTCATCAAGATTCATTATCAATAAATGTCTCCAGAAGATTGAATAAAGATGTACAAATTAAGAGAGAGAGAGAGAGAGAGAGAGAGAGAGAGAGAGAGAGAGAGAGAGAGAGAGAGAGAGAGAGAGAGAGAGAGAGAGAGATCAATATAAACTGAGCGATAAGGAGAAAATGAGAGTTAATGAGCAAGTGTATACAAGTGAGCAAATGAACGAGTGTGCAAGAGTGTGTGTGAGTGAGTGTGTGAGTGAGTGTGTGAGTGAGTGTGTGAGTGAGTGTGTGAGTGAGTGAGTGTGTGAGTGAGGGCAGTTGAGAAAATGAGAGAGAGGGAGAGAGAGAGAGAGGTTTCATCATCATCATCTCTCTCTCTCTCTCTCTCTCTAAGTTAAGGAGCAAGTTTTTAATCGTAGGTGGGTCTGCAAAAAACCCCACGCCGTTAAAAATTCTCCGTTGATAATTACAGGATGAAGTAGGACGCAGATGGATGATGGATGAGAGAGAGAGAGAATGAAGGGTGAAAGGAAGGAGGGAGAGAGAAGAAGGAAGGAAGGAGAGGGAGGGAGGGAGGGAGGGAAAGGAAGGAGGGAGGGAGGGAGGGAAAGGAAGGAGGTAAGGAGGGAGGGAGTCCACCCGCACTTTCCATTGCGCTAATTGAACAAGGAGGAGAGAGGGAGGGAGGGAAGGAAGATGGGTAGAGAAGGAAAGAGGAGGGAGGGAGAGAAATGTGGTAGAGGAGAGAAAAGGGGAGGGGAGGGAAGGAGGAAAGAGGAGCAAGAGGGAGGGAGGGAAGGAGGAAGGAAGGAAGAGAGAAACAGAGACAGGAAGAAAGAATGATAATTGAAGAAAGGAAGGAAGAAATGAAGGGAGGAAGGAAGGAAGGATTGAGAGTGATGGATGGAAGATGTAGTGAAGAGAGGATGAATGGAGGTGGATGGGAAGACTGGACTAGGAGAGAGAGAGAGAGAGAGAGAGAGAGAGAGAGAGAGAGAGAGAGAGAGAGAGAGAGAGAGAGAGTGACCTGGCTTTAAAAACATCTTGACAACTAATACACATCCTTGCATATTACTCTCTCTCTCTCTCTCTCTCTCTCTCTCTCTCAGCGTTAAGATGAAGTGGAATAAATGAATATCTGATTTAACGACAAGTAGCCTAATTAGCGTCTCTCTCTCTCTCTCTCTCTCTCTCTCTCTCTCTCTCTCTCTCTCTCTCTCATTTCCGCTCCCAAACGCTCAGTCGTCTTCAACTTACGCCTTCTCGTCACTACATAGGCACTAACACCCACCGTCCATATTGAATACACACGAGAGGGGTGTCATTTAGGGCTGGTGTGATATTAACAGATAGCGTCAGGCCTTCACATGTCACTACTTGAACACTAACACCCACCGTCCATACTGAATACACGCTAGGGCTGCTTCAGAACGTATGTGTGTGTGTGTGAGAGAGAGAGAGAGAGAGAGAGTGAGAGAGAGAGAGGGGGGGGAGGGACGTGGGAACGCCCCACCCTAAAGCCAATTTCTTTACAAGTTGGAATATCTCTGGAACGCCTCCACTTGAGAGAGAGAGAGAGGGAGAGAGAGAGAGAGAGAGAGAGAGAGAGAGAGAGAGAGTCGAGGTATTGGAGGGAAGGAATTGATTTAGAGGGAGGAAGAGAGAAAATGGAAGGGAAAAGTGAAGGAGGGAGGGAGGGAAGGAAAACTGAGGGAGAGAGAGATAGGGAGAGAGGGAGGGAGAGAGAGGGAGAGAGAGAGAGAGGGAGAGAGAGAGAGAGAGAGAGAGAACTTAGCTAAAACTCTTTCCTCATGCCTTCACTTTGATCAGGAGGTGGAAGACGAGGACGAGGAGAATTAAGGAAAGAAGGAAAGGGAGGAGAAATATTTATGAAGAGAGAAATGGGGAGGAGGAAGAGGAGGGGGAGGAGCACAAACACAGTGTATAGACTCTACACTGTGAGCACAAAGTAAGGGAAGAAGTTGGGAGAAGGGAGGGAGAGGCAGGGGGAAGGAAGAGATAAGGGGAGGGAAAGTGACGATGATGATGATAATGATGGAAGTAAGAGGGGAGAGAGAGAAAGAGGCTAAAGTTATTGGTGTTAGGGAATTGCTTGAGAGAGAGAGAGAGAGAGAGAATAGTGGAAAAAATGACCT
>NC_136986.1:45404369-45406869 GCF_032717465.1 Coenobita brevimanus
CTACTACAGCAACTACCACAGTCACAACCATCACCATCACCACACCACAACCACCACCAGTAACTACCACAGTCACAACCACCACCATCACTATCACCACAATCGCCACCACAGCCACCACAATCGTACCGGTTACAGACAGATGAGAAAAGATGTCCAATTTGTCATAGCTTGAAATTTAATCTCTCTCTCTCTCTCTCTCTCTCTCTCTCTCTCTCTCTCTCTCTCATTTACTCGTCCTCTCTTCCTTCTGCCTTTTCTTCCTCTCACCCCCCTTCCTTTCCCTTAGTCTGTCTCTTCCTCTCCGTCTTTCCTTGCTTCCTTCCTTCCTTCATCCTTCCTTCCTTCCTTCCTTCCTTCCTTCCTTCCCTCCCTCCCTCCTTCCATCCTTCCTTCGTTCGTACCTTTCTTCCTTTCTTCATTTCTTCCTTCTCTCTTTCTTCATCATCAATCTTTCCTTTTCCTTCCATCTTAGTCTATTTTCCATCACCCCTCCATCTCCCTCCATCTTCGCCTCCCTCCTTGTCTCACCTTTCCTCCAGTCTCTCTCCTCTTCCTTCCTTCTTTACGGGCTCCCTTTCCTTCCCTCCAATTTTTCTCTCTCCTTGTCCCCTGGTTCGTGTACTGTCTTCGAGGCTGATTTTTCACCCAGACGCATTTTTCGGCCGTCTCAGGCTTTTTCTTTGTTTCTTTCTTTCTTTTTATAGCCGGAGAAAGATCCCTAACCCCTTTTAGCTTAGTTATTGCCAGGTGTAGTTGGATTGGAGGGTCGGCTTGATTAGTAACCAAGGAGACTCATATTCACTTCTTTTCTCCCATAGAGGTCCTACAAATGCTGTGTGACGATTTCCCGCCCAACACCGTATCAGGAATATTCCACTCGCTCATTAGCCTCACCTCTCCCCCTCCTCCCTCCTTCCTGTAGCTTTCCCTCTTTCCTCCATCTCTCCAGCATTCTCTCGCTTAATCCAACCCTCACACAGTCTCTCCTTTCCTCCACGTCTCACACCGTCTCTCCTTCCCTCCACCTCTCACACAGTCTCTCCTTTCCTCCACCTCTCACACAGTCTCTCCTTCCCTCCACCTCTCACACAGTCTCTCCTTTCCTCCACCTCTCACACAGTCTCTCCTTCCTCCACCTTTCACACAGTCTCTCCTTTCCTCCACCTCTCACACAGTCTCTCCTTTCCTCCACGTCTCACACCGTCTCTCCTTCCCTCCACCTCTCACACAGTCTCTCCTTTCCTCCCACAGAGATCCTACAAACGCTCTGTGATGATTTCCTGCCCAACAACGTGTCAGCGATCCTGTACTTCTTCAACTCTGAGACCTACGGCCGATCCACCGCTTCAGTCCAGTACTTCTTCCAGCTGGCCGGCTACCTGGGCATCCCCGTCATTGCATGGAACGCCGACAACTCTGGCCTGGAAAGGGTGAGTAGAGCCTGGAATTAGTGTCTGGAATTAGGGAGTGGGAACTTGGATGTAGAGTTAATGGAGATGGTGAGTAGGTCAAACTAGAACAGCTGAGTTAGGGGCTGGAAAGTGTGAGTAAGGCAGGATCAGTCAGGAGCTGTTTGATGTAGATAGGGCGCAGGAATTGCCAGGTAAAGATGTGGTATTGCTGGTGTGTGGGGCTGAATGGAAAGTAGGCTTCCTTTACCTAACCATGCCTAACCTAACCCAACCCATCCAAGCCTAAAATATCCTAATCCAACCTCACCCAATCCAAACCTCACCCAGTCAAACCCAACATGATAAAACCCAACGTAAACATATCTACAGCGACCTCATCTCACCCAGTCTCCCTCAACCTAACCTAACCCAACCCAGTCAAGCCTAAAATGACCTCATCCAACCAAACCTTACCCAGCCAAACCCAACCAAATGTAACCCAACGTAAACCTATCTAAACCGACGTATTCTAACCCAGTCTAACCTAATCCGTGTATACCTAATGGAAGTGAACCCAGGCCAACCTAAAATGACCTAATCCAACGCAACCCTGCCTAAACTAACCTAACCTAACTTGGCATCTCCCATACTTTGGCTGTGCTTGGATGTGGTGTGTGTGCAAGTCTACGGATGTCACACTCCAAGTTTGGCCCGTTCTGTGTACGTGTGTGTGTGTGTGTGTGTGTGTGTGTGTGTGGTATTGTTAATGTGTGTGTGCCTGAAATGGAAAGTAGTCAGTGGCTGGACAGAGCATAGAGGGGTGTATGGAAAGGCTCAGAGACATAGTGCAAGAGGTACAAATAAAAAGACATTAAGATTTTTGGAAGGGAGGGAGGGGGCGAGTAGGTATCCATAAGAGGTAAAAAAGATATATAAAAATGGAGGAGGATTTTTTTTTTATTAGAATGAGAGAAACTGGGGTGAAAATGGAAATAGCTTTAGATAATAAGTAGGAAGAGAAATGCTTAAAAGGGGTATTGGAGGGGGTGAGTAAAGAGTGTTGTTCAAAGGGTTAGGAGAATTGGGAGAGAGAGAGAGAGAGAGAG
>NC_136986.1:45414369-45416869 GCF_032717465.1 Coenobita brevimanus
ATTGCAAGTGTTAAGTTGCGAAGAGGATGAGAGGAGGAGGAGGAGGACGAGGAGAAGGAAGAAGAGAAAGAGGAGGAGGAGGAGGACGAGGAGAAGGAAGAAGAGAAAGAGGAGGAGGAGGAGGACGAGGAGAAGGAAGAAGAGAAAGAGGAGGAGAGGATGGAGAGAGGAGGAGGAGAAGAAGGAAAAAATGAGTGAGTGATTATGAAACGGAAGATTGTCGAGGATGAGGAAGTGAAGAAGAATTATAGAGAGGAGGAGGAGGAGGAGGAGGAAGAAGGTGGTGGGGAGGAGTGGAGGAGAAGGAAAGAGAGAGATTATGATACTGAGGATACACGAGGAGGAGGAGGAGGAGGAGGAGAAATTATACACACACACACACACACACACACACACACACACACACACACACACACACACACACACACACACACACACACACACACACACACACACACACACACAATTTATGATCTCCTCAGAGGTCTTTTTCTGTCTGCCTCTCGCAACCCTATCCCCAGTGTTTACGCTTCTCACTTTCCTCACCCAATTGTCATCATCCATCTTCTCCACATGCCCAAACCATCTCAGTCTACCCCCTCTCAGCACAACACCAATACTCTCCTGTGCCATCCTTTCTCTCATTTCTACCCCTCATCCCAACCCCTCCTCATCTCATCACCAATATACTCCAGTCCCATCCTTCCTCTCAACCCTTCAATCGTAAACCTAGCCCCCCCAGGCCTCACATTCACGGACGCACTGCACATCCACCTAATCACTGTCATTTCTGTACATTTGAGCCTACGAATATCCTCTTCCTTTACTACCCAGGTCTCACTTCCATACAGCATTACACTCCTGACACATGCCGCATGTTAATTGTGTGTGTGTGTGTGTGTGTGTGTGTGTGTGTGTGTGTGTGTGTTCCAAATGCCACGATGCACAGTCATGATGGAATCCTTCCTAACCATGTATAATCTGTACTAACCCAGTCTAATTACATTTAACCTCACCATCTCACCTAACCTCCCCATACCTAACCTAATCTAACCTGACGCCGCCTAACCATATCTACAGCGACCTCATCTCACCCAGTCTTCCTTAACCTAACCATACCTAACCTAACCCAACCCAGTCAAGCCTAAAATGACCTCATCCAACCAAACCTCACCCAGCCAAACCCAACCAAATGTAACCCAACGTAAACCTATCTAAACCGACGTATTCTAACCCAGTCTAACCTAATCCGTGTATACCTAATGGAAGTGAACCCAGGCCAACCTAAAATGACCTAATCCAACCCAACCCTGCCTAAACTAACCTAACCTAACTTGGCATCTCCCATACTTTGGCTGTGCTTGGATGTGGTGTGTGCAAGTCTACGGATGTTACACTCCAAGTTTGGCCTACGAATGTCGCGCTCAAAGTTGGGCTCGTTCTGTGTACAAGTAGTGTGTGTGTGTGTGTACACAGTGTATGTGGTGTGTTGTATGGATGTAGGTGTGATAGTAAGGCCCAGGGTTACACTGCCTACCTTTTACAGACTAATGGTGATGCGTAGCTATGGCATGTAATTAACTGGCGCGGTGAAGTAAATTACACCTGTCACACCTGATGTTACCCTACTGTCCACAGACGCAGAATTTATGCAACATTTTAATCATATCTACACCCCGCCAGGTGTACACGAATGCAGTGTCATACACCCCGCCAGGCGTACACGAATGCAGTGTCATACACCCCGTCAGGTGTACACGAATGCAGTGTCATACACCCCGTCAGGTGTACACGAATGCAGTGTCATACACCCCGTCAGGTGTACACGAATGCAGTGTCATACACCCCGCCAGGCGTACACGAATGCAGTGTCATACACCCCGCCAGGCGTACACGAATGCAGTGTCATACACCCCGCCAGGTGTACACGAATACAATGTCATACACCCCGCCAGGTGTACACGAATACAGTGTCATACACCCCGCCAGGCGTACACGAATACAGTGTCATACACCCCGCCAGGTGTACACGAATACAGTGTCATACACCCCGCCAGGTGTACACGAATACAGTGTCATACACCCCGCTAGGTGTACACGAATACAGTGTCATACACCCCGCCAGGCGTACACGAATGCAGTGTCATACACCCCGCTAGGTGTACACGAATGCAGTGTCATACACCCCGCCAGGCGTACACGAATGCAGTGTCATACACCCCGCTAGGTGTACACGAATGCAGTGTCATACACCCCGCTAGGTGTACACGAATGCAGTGTCAATTCCTTGCAAAATAACGTTGACCTACCAGTGTTAGATGACCCCGCAACTCTGCAAGAGGTGTCAGATCAGATTAAAAGATTACAAAGCAAGTGGTCCAGGTGGCATACCACCCGGCGTGTTAAGGTTACTAACAGCTGGCTGGGTGTTAACAAGAACGGCATTTTAGCAATATACTTATGGGTGGGTGGTAGGTGGTGGCGACCATCATCCACTCAC
>NC_136986.1:45421869-45431869 GCF_032717465.1 Coenobita brevimanus
AGAGAGGAGGAAGGCAGCAGAGAGAGAGAGGGAGGAGGGAAGGTTGATGGAGAGAGAGAGAGAAAGATGGGAATGAAAGGTGAGAAAGAGAGAGAGAGAGAGAGAGAGAGAGAGAGAGAGAGAGAGAGAGAGAGAGAGCAAATCTTAATAGGATCTTTAAACTGCGAGGGGAAGGAAGGAAGGATGGAGGGAGGAAGGAGGGGAGAGAGGGAGGGAAGTAAAAGGGAAGGGAGAAAGGTAGGGAGGATGGAGGGAGGGAGAGAGAGAGGGAAGAGAAAGATAGGAGGAAGTAAAAGAGAGAGAGAGAGAGAAGTAAGAAAGTGAAGCCAGCTCACATCATTGCCTTCCAAACCTCCCTCGCCAGAACTCAACCCAACATTAACAGATCCACAGGTGTTCATATCATTCATCACACCTGTATAGGCTAATTACTTCACTAATTACCCCTAAATACCCGTCATTAGCTATCTCAGTACTTTTTAATTCATGTCTTGCAGTAGTTATGTACGTTGTGTGTGTGTGTGTATGTGTGTGTGTGTCTTCAGGTGTGTGCGTATGTGTGTGCTTGTCTGTGTAGGTGCAGGAGTGGGTGTTGTGTGCGTGTAAGAGAGAGAGAGAGAGAGAGAGAGAGAGAGAGAGAGAGAGAGAGAGAATCCCTTTACTTCCTCAATAACGAATTATTTTTGCTCTCCTCATTGTGGCACCTCATCACCTATTTCTCTCTCTCAGCATTTATCTATCAGTCTTTCTCTCTCATCATTTATCTATCAGTCTTTCTCTCCATTTATCTATCAGTCTCTCTCTCTCAGCATTTATCTATCAGTCTTTTTCAGCATTTATCTATCAGCCTTTCAGCATTTATCTATCAGCCTTTCAGCATTTATCTATCAGTCTCTCAGCATTTATCTATCAGTCTTTCTCTATCTCAGGTACTTGAAGAACGTGAGTGTGGTGGAGGGGAAGGAGGGTAAGGACGGCTCAGGGGCGGGCGAGGCTGGTGCGGGGTCGAGGCTGGAGTTCAAGAGTGACGGGACGAGGAAGGTGGTGACGCTGAGGATAATGAACCTAAGGCCTGACGTGTCCTCCAAGCTGACCTGGGAGGAGGTGAGAGAGAGAGAGAGAGAGAGAGAGAGAGAGAGAGAGAGAGAGAGAGAGAGAGAGAGAAGGTGAAAAAATATATACTCTTGTCACGTTAACTTGGTCTAGGTTTGAGAGAGAGAGAGAGAGAATGTGAATATAAACTCTCGCCCTTTTACAGTTTCTTTCACGTCGTTCAGTGGCCGTTAAAGCCAGCGCAACGGCTCTGCATCCTCTCCGTAGCACTTCTTCGTGACTAGCACCACATTCTAGCGTTAATCTACTGCCATAACCCAGCATCCGGGAAAGAGGGGAGTTTTAGGCCAACTTGGAGTGAAGAGAGTATAGGAGTCGTGATGGGCCGTGCTATACTGTGCTTTATTGTGCACTTCTTCGTGACTAGCATATTCTAGCGTTAATCTAGTGTGTATTTAAGAGGGATGGTGATTTTAGGCCAAGTTAGAGTGAGATTGGAGGGACGTGGAGGGAAGGAGTGGAGGGAGGAGGAAATGGAGGCAGATAGGAAGGAGGGAAAGGAGTGAATGGAGGGAGGGAGGGTAGGGGTAGGTAGGAAGGAGAGAAGAACGGAGGAGGGAGTGTGGGAATGGAGGGGAACGGAAGAAAAGGGAGGGGTGAGAGAGGGAAGGAAGGAAGAAACAGGTATATTCATTCCCTCTCTCCTTCCATCCTTCCTTCCTTCCTTCCCTCCCTCCTTCCTTCCTTCCCTCCGTCTTTCCTTCCATTCTGCCTCATAAATGTAAGAGCTTCCTTGTCGGAGGTCTGTGGGGGGGCCGTAAAGGGGAGCAGGCAGGAGAGGAAGGAAGGAAGAGAAAGAGAGTAGGGAGGAGGGCAAGGATGGTAGAAAGTAAGGAAAGAAGGAGGAAAGGTAAGACAGAGAAAGAAAGGTAGGAGGGAGGAGGAAAGGAAGGAACGAGAGAAAGTAGGGAAGGAAGGAGAGAAGTAGGAAAGGAGGGAGGACGAGGCAGTAAGAAAGAGAGGAAGCAGGGAGGGAGGAAGAAGGAAAGGAGGGAGGGAGGAGAGAAAAAACAAAGGAAGGAGGGAGGGGAGAAAAACAGAGGAGGAAGGAGGGAGAGAGGGGAGGAAGAGAGAAGGAGGGAGAAGGGGGAGAGAAATGAAGAGAGAAGGAAGTCATGTGAGCTGTAATTTTAATGACAACCCATTCTCTCTCTCTCTCTCTCTCTCTCTCTCTCTCTCAAAATGAACTATTGTGCCGGGTTTTCGTCATAATAATAATAATAATAATAATAATAATAAATACTACTACTATAACTACTTTCACTACTACACTATTACACCTGCACACTGTAAACGAATTATCGATCACGTATACGCAACACATTTTCACCACCTGCTGCTCCTGGTCAGATCGGAGTGTGGCGCAGTGGTGACGGTGGCGGACTGCAGGTGAAAGACATCGTGTGGCCGGGATATTCACACGTCCCACCCAACGGTATCCCAGAGAAATTCCACCTTAAGGTAAGTTAGACCAGATAGATAGATAGATAGACAGATAAGCGATGAAGGCAGATGAACGGACAGACAGACACAGGAATTTCGCCTCGGTTAGTGTAAGGTTAGGTTAAGTTGGGTAAGGTTAGGGAAGGTCAGGTTAGGTCAAGGTATTGCTTGTTAGAATTCCAGGTTAGATTGGGTTAGTGAGGATTGGAAGTGCAAGTTAGTGTAGGACCTAATGTTTTGCCTTCCTTCATTCCTCTCTCCCTTCCTTCCTTCCTTCCTTCATTCATTCCTTTTTCCCTTCCTTTCTTCCTTCCTTCCTTCATTCATTCATTCCTTTTTCCCTTCCTTTCTTCCTTTCCTACCTTCCTTCCTTCCTTCCTCCCTCCTTTCCTACCTTCCTTACATCTTCCTTCTTTCCTCCCTCCTTTCCTACCTTCCTTACATCCTTCCTTCCTTCCTCCTTGCCTACCTTCCTTACATCCTTCCTCCCTCCCTGCCTCCCTGCCTGCCACTTGAGGCATGAGCAAGCTTGGGTCTTGATATGTAGGGCGACAAAGTAATCAAGTTTTACAGATGAATATAAATCTGTCTCTTTCTGTGTCTCTGTCTCTGTGTAACTTTGTATATCTCTGTCTTCGTGTCTCTCTGTGTACCTGCTGTTGGTCTGTCTGTCTGTCTGCTGTCTCTAGATGTAAATATTAGAGATTATAATTACTGCAGTCTGTTTTATTTTGAGCAGATTGATAATTCTCTCTGTCTGTCTGTCTGTCTGTCTGTCTCTCTCTCTCTCTCTCTCTCTCTCTCTCTCTTCCAGGTAGCACAAAGTTTAATTAACCTGTAGATTGGCACAGGTGACCCTATTAATTCATAATGAGGTTACGCTGAGGGCCGTAATAACCACTTGGCGCCTGGTGGTCGAGTGGGTCAGGGCGCTCCGGTAAAGTGAGGCAATAAATAGACTGAGGAGAAAAATGCATGATGGATTATAAAATGGGGTGCAAAGGTATGACAACTTCCTATTTATTTTGGGGCGATAATTTCCGTATTGATGGCTGGTCTCTATAATTGGGATGCAGGCTAATAATAATAATAATAATAATAATACGTGTTTTAGTATCCGTAAATATAGACAGGGAGAGGAAAGGAGATTGCACGTCTACACCCCTCCTTGCTTGGATTGGCACTGAGCTTGGGGCGAGGTCTGCTGGTGGTTTTATATAGTTTCCCGGCCACAGGTGTTTCTCTCTCTCTCTCTCTCTCTCTCTCTCTCTCTCTCTCTCTCAACTACCGACTATTTCTCAGCTAATTTCTTTCTGTCAGTTTCAGTTTGTCTGTCTGTCTGTCCAGCTGTTTATATTTCTCTCTGTCTGTCTGTCTGTCTCTCTTTCTCTCTCAGCTCACGTCGCGTCAAAAAGCCAAAAATATCTCTTCATCCTTGGTTAAAAATACCTGACCAGAACGCTCATACGCACACACATCACACGCACACACGTACACCTACACATACATACACACGCACATACGCTGCTTCTATATTTACCTGTCTATCATTCTGCCTTGCTCAGTCTATCTGTCTATCTGTCTATCATTTATAATCATGTTTGTGTCTTATCGTTAATCTGGTTCTGTTTTGCGTACACACACACACACACACACACACACACACACACACACACACACACACACTTTCTCCCTCTCTCTCTCTCTCTCTAATTATGAGCAAGAGGACCCAGACGTCTTCATTAAGGCGAAGGAAACAGGAGAGTAGTTTGAATTTCCCGCCTAAGTTGAACATTACCATCGATTTTAGCATGTCTATCTATCTATTTATCTATCTATCTATCTATCATTTAGGGTAATACCAGATAGTTTTAGAGTGGTATGTCGGCAGGCAAGAGAAATATACTGAGGTGGTATTTTAAACAGATGAATTATTTTGTCTGCGTGTCTGTGTGGTTTTAATGATGTGTGTGTGTGTGTGTGTGTGTGTGTGCGTAAGACCCATCCATCTATCAATATTCTTGTGACGTCCCCAGATCACATTTATGGACGAACCCCCCTTCATCAACATGGACCCGCCGCACCCTGAGACGGGCCAGTGTACCGCCAATAAGGGTGTACCGTGTAGGATTGCCACGGAGCTCATGATGCAAGGGTACGTATCGCCTTATACCGCCCTTATAGCCTTACTTATACTCTAATCTTACTTATATATCTGCGTCCCCTCCCCAGCCTATCCTGATCAGTCACCCTAACCCCTGATCTTGCCTCCCCCTGCCTGATCCTGCCCTGCCTTACCCTGCCTGATCCTGCCCTACCTTGCCTGGTCCTGCCTCCCCCTGCCTTACCCTGCCTGATCCTGCCCTACCTTGCCTGATCCTGCCTCCCCCTGCCTGATCCTGCCCTACCCTGCCTGATCCTACCTTACTCTGCTTGATCCTACCTTGCCCTGCCTGATCCTGCCTCCCCCTGCCTGATCCTGCCTCATACTTGACATTACTTTCTCATACATCTCTCTCTCTCTCTCTCTCTCTCTCTCTCTCTCTCTCTCACTTCGAGGTCCCTTGAAAGAAAGAAACGGAGATGAAGGAAGCGAAAGAGTGAGCGAGTAAGTGGGTAAAGGAGAAAGTATGAGATTAAAGAGAGAGAGAGAGAGAGAGAGAGAGAGAGAGAGAGAGAGAGAGAGAGATCCACACAGCCTCCAAGCAAAGTCGTCAAACTGTACCAAACTCTCATTCAACTCTCTCTCTCTCTCTCTCTCTCTCTCTCTCTCTCTCTCTCTAAGTTATGGCTCTACTTTTCTCACTCTCGCTCTCTCTATTTTCTTTTTCTCTCTCTCTCTTTTTTTAGCCAGGGAAATAGGGTAGGGTATGGAGCAATCTGTGGAGTGGTGGGGAGGAGGGAGGGAGGGAAGGGAGGAGGGAGGGAGGGAGGTAGAGGGATAGGGAGGGGAGGCTGGAAGGGAGAGAGGTATGGATGGAAGGGGGGAGGAAGAGAGAGAGAGAGAGAGAGAGAGAGAGAGAGAGAGAGGAAAAGCATAAATAAGACAATCTAACATGGCCTAATCTCCTCCCTTTTTCTATCCAGGGTGAACAGAGCCTAATCTAGCCTGGCCTGACCTCCTCCCTTCTTTTTCCAGGGTGAACGTAGCGTAATCTAACCTTTCTCCTTCTTTTTCTAGGGTGAACATAGCCTAATTCAACCTGGTCACATTTTTTTCTGCAGGGTGAACGTGTCGTGGGCCAAGCGCAACGCCAACTACTACCAGTGCTGCTCCGGCTTCTGCATCGACCTCCTCGATAAGTTCTCGCGGGACCTGGGCTTCACCTACGACTTCTTCAAGGTGGAGGACGGCTTCTGGGGCGCCATTGTGGTACGTAGAGGCTGTTCGTACTTTGCCAGCGTTGGGAGTGGTTAATTTTAGCTGTCACTCTCCCTAAACCACGATTGCCTAGGTAGAGGGTGGGTTCTGGGGCGCCATTGTGGTACGTAGAGGCTGTTCGTACTTTGCCAGCGTGGGCAGTGGTTGATTTTAGCTGTCACTCTCCCTAAACTGCTATTTCTTTGCTAGAGAATGGCTTCTGGGGCGCCATTGTGGTAAGTAGTGAAGTTAGGCGTACTTTGTCAGCGTGGGCAGTGGTTAAATTTAGCTGTCACTCTCCCTAAACTACGATCTCTTAGGTAAAGGGTGGTCTCTGGGGCGCCACTGTGGTACGTGTGTATGGATGTGTTTTATGTATGCATGAATGTATGTATGTACGTTTTTATGAATGAATGTGTGTATGGATGTATGTGTTTACGCATGAACGTATATATCTATCTATCTGACAGTCTCCACCTGCCAATTTATCTATCACTATCTATCTGACTTACGTTCTGTCTATCCATCAATTTTATATATCGTCTATCTATTCATTTATCTATCTGTCTCCTGCCCCCCCCCTCCACCTCTTTCCTTCTCGTCTCTTTTATCTATCGGTCTGTCTATCTAGGCGTGTCAGAAGTTTGTGCCGTGAGAATCTATGCAAATCTATTCCGGCAGGGGGATAGCAGTTGCCTGGGTGATAGATAGATAGATAGATAGATAGGTATGTAGGGAGGGAGGGATGGTGTGTTGATAGATAAATTTGGGTGTTATCAGTGCCGATCTATTAATCAGTTTCTATCTATTCACTCATCTGTCGTACCATCTATTTATCTATCTATATATCTATCCAGTCTATCGTTAAAATTCATCTCTTCATTCATACATCTTCCTGTTACCCTATATCTATCCATCTATCTATCTAATCTGTCTATCTACCTATCTATCTGTCTATCTATCAGGGAATGATCAAGTTTGGCCAAATATATGTATGAGAGAGAGAGAGAGAGAGAGGGAGGGAGGGACAGGGGGAGAGAGAGAGAGAGAGAGAGACACACACACACACATACACACACACACACACACACAACTTCCATACACATGCAACAGATGTCTCCTGAAAAAGCCTTAGTCCAGCTGTGTGTGTGTGTGTGTGTGTGTGTGTGTGTGTGTGTGGAGAGAGAGAGAGAGAGAGAGAGAGCGGGTGGGAGAGAGAGAATTGAAAGTTAGTGAGAAAATGGGAGCAAGAAAGTGGATTACAGGAGTGTGTGAGTGACTAAGTGTGCGCGACAAAGTGAGTGAGAGAGAGAGAGTGTGTATGAGAGAGAGAGAGAGAGAGGGAGAGAGAGAGAGAGAGAGAGAGAGAGAGAGAGAGAGAGAGAGAGAGAGAGAGAGAGAACTTAAATGTCTTGCACTCCACATTCTCTCTCTCTCTCTCTCTCTCTCTCAGCTGAGATGAAAGGATTTGATTGTTGTGTATGCCGGATGACTGTGTGTGTGTGTGTGTGTGTGTGTGTGTGTGTGTATGTGTCTGTGTGTGTGTATGACGAGGGAAAGAATGTGTGTGTGTGTGTGTGTGTGTGTGTCTGCGTTTATTTGTGTACGAAGAGAGAAAGAATGTGTGTATGTGTATGTATGTATGTACCCTAAATTTCGGACCATCTCAGATTAGTCTTTAAACACTTCAATTCATCCCTAATTGCCCCTGGGTAATTATCGCCCCTTCTAATTACCAACGCGTGAGTAATATCCATCCATCTGGTATAATTCCACTCTTTAATAACGCTGGTATTATTGATGGTAAGATTTGCTTGATGTGGGGGTTATGGGCTGAGATTATACGTGGAATTATTTGTAGGTGTGCGTTTTTGTTAGTGTGTGTGTGTGTGTGTGTGTGTGTGTGTGTGTGTGTGTGTGTGTGTGTAATCAGCAGACACCATAGAGTCCGTTCGTTTGTCGCTAAATATAACACACAGCAAATGACTCATGGATGAAATTACACCCAATAAACCTAGATTAACGTCCCTATTGACTTGTAGATGCGCAGGTGTGCTGGGATAGATGATGATGATGATGGTGGTGGTGGTGGTGGTGGTGAGGATGATGGTGGTGGTGATGATGAGGATGGTGGTGGTGGTGGTGGTGGTGGTGATGAGGATGATGGTGGTGGTGGTGGTGGTGGTGGTGGTGGTGGTGGTGGTGATGGTGGTAGTAATGAAGTTGACACACACACACACACACACACACACACACACACACACACACACACACACACACACACACACACTCACTCACGTACATACTCACATACTCACACGGATTTTTAATTAAAATGTAGGCGTGTGGTAAAAGACACACACACACACACACACACACACACACACACACACACACACACACACACACACACACACACACACACACACACACTTTCCACTGATTTTCCAAGGTAATTATAAAGCCCTATTGCCACTGGAATAGAACTGTGCTGGTGTGGCGTGGCGTTGTGACGTGGTGTGGTGTGGCGGTGTGACGTGGTGTGGTGTGGCGGTGTGACGTGGTGTGGTGTAAGTAATTAAGTATTGTGTTTTGCCATTAAGAGCACATACCAAATACATACAACAACATCAAATTATCGTATACAGTATATTTCGATGCATACATACTTACAGATCCATAAACCAGTGAAGACAGTTCAGTACACTTATATATTCCGGTACACACATTTATATTTATCAGAATTTATCACCCTGTAGTACTGTGTTATGTCGAATTGCATTTTTCTTACTCATTCCTTGAAGTGTAGTAAGTGACAGGCGTTGATGAGACGTGTGCTGCGTGTGGGTCAGGAATTCCATAACTCAGCACCTTCACGCAGCACACTGGTCTTAAAGAGAGTTGTGTGGAACTGTGGATACGTTAGATTGAAAGTATTACCTCTAGTATTGTGAATATTTAATGTCTGAGTAGGATTATGCATTTCTATAGATGAATAACATCAGGAAATATTCTGTAATAGACTTAAAATATAATTGATTCAGCCTGGAGTATATATGGCCTAGTGATTCAAATTTACCCATAAAAGCATGCATCTAATAAGTTTATTCTGAGCTGTTATTACCTTATGTAGCAATGATGGCCACTTACAAAGCCATATGGAGACAACAGAAGAGATGAGGGTAACATAATGCGTGATATATACTTAACATCACTTCAGTTGTAAGTGCATGGCGTGGTGTGGTGTGCTGGTATGGTAGGTAGGTACTGGGGTTATGTGGTGCGGCTGTTGTTGAGCGTGGTGTGGTGTGGTGTGGCATGGCGTGGTAAGTGTGGTGGTATTAGGGTTGTGTGGTAGGTGGTGTGGGTAGTTGTTGTGTGGTGTGGTGTGGTGTGGTGTGTTAATGAGGTGGTATGAATGGATATTTGGGTGGTAATGAGGAGGATATGGTAGGAAACACTCTACGGACTTTGCTCTCCATATTTCAGTTTCGTATTATTTGTGAATTATTATTATTATTATTATTATTATTATTATTATTAGTAGTAGTAGTAGTAGTATCATCATCATCAGTAGGACCACTACCGTACTACTGCTGCTACCATCATCATCATTATCATCACGCCTGCAAGACTTAAGTAGTTGTTATGTCATCTTAATCACCTTCTTAAGTAGTTACGACACGTTATTGCCAATTACTGCCTATTCAGCGAGAGAGAGAGAGAGACAGAGAGCAGTTTGAGCCTCTCTGGGAATATCTGTATGCACTTCAAGAGGATGAGAGGAGGAAGAGGAAGAGGAGGAGGAGGAGGAAAGAAGGGGAGGAGACGAAGGTGAGGAGAAAAGATGGATAAAACTATGAGGAGGAGGAGGAGGAGGAAGTGGGGGAGAAGGAAGACAAGGAGGAGGAAGAGGAAGACGATGTTATATAGGAGAGAGAGAGAAAGAGAGAGAGCGAGAGAGAGTGGGGCAAGGAAGTATTACAGAAAGAAAAGAGAGGCATAAGAGTGAATAAGAACCAGACAGTGAGAAGTGAGAGAGAGGATGAGAGACAGGCTTGTGAGTGAGCGGCTCTTGGGGGA
>NC_136986.1:45439369-45671869 GCF_032717465.1 Coenobita brevimanus
TTCTGCCACACACCACAGCACCACATCATCACCACACCACATACTGCCACACCACACCACACCATAGCACAACACATCACACCCCATTGCACCACACCACACCACACCATAGCACAACACATCACTCTACACCCCACCCCAACCCACCACACAGCACCACACCACTCCATAGCACAACACATCACACCACACCACACCACACCACAGCACTTTACACCACATCACACCACACCACACCACATCATCACACCACACCACAGTACCACATCACACCGCTCTACACCCCATTCCACCACACCACACTACCACACCACAATACCACTCCACCACATCACACTGCCACAACAGACCCTGGCATCTGCAGAAGCTAATTTGCAAAACGTGAATGCATGATTAGTACCCTGCCTCAGCCTGCCTTACCCTGCCTCGCCCTGCCTCAGCCTGCCTTTGTCAGCCTTGTCCCTGCCTGATCCTGCCTATATCTGCCTTTCCTTTCCTGGCCCTGCTTATATCTGCTTCTACCTGCCTGATCCTTCCTTTCTCCACCTCTGCCTAATCCCTTTTTGGCACACTGCCTGTCTGCCTGACTGTACCATTGTCTGCCTCACCCTGCCTCTGTCTGCCTCACCCTTTCTTTCCCTGCCTCACCCTGCCTCTGTCTGCCTCACCCTTGCCTCTGTACCTAATCTTGCTTTCTTCCTGCCTTATTAAACATAATTATACATTGTTGTGCCTCCCCTTCTCTCTCTCTCTCTCTCTCTCTCTCTCCCTCTCTCTCTCTGCCTGACATGCCTTACCTTTTCCTCTCTTTGGTATGTTGCTCTCCTCTGCCTCACCCCTGCCTCTCTCTGCCTCATCCTTGCCCCACCCTGCCTCCTCCTGCCTAACCCGTCGCTCTGCCTCTCCCGTCTCTGTACCCCACTCAGGCTTCTTTCTACTTGATTAAACTCACTTCATTATTCCTTATCTCATTCCCTCTCTCTCTCTCTCTCTCTCTCTCTCTCTCTCTCTCTCTCTCTCTCTCTCTCTCTCTCTCTCTCTCTCTCTCTCTCTCTCTCTCTCTCTCTCTCTCTTACCTACCTCACCTTGCTTCACCCTGCTCCATCCTGCCTTACCCTGCCCCACCCTGCCCCACCCTGCCCCACCCTGCCAACTGTGTGCTAACTTTACCATCACCATTAATTCCCAGTCACTCACATCTGACCCCTCTGTGTGCTAACCTCGTCCACCCCCCCTTCTCTCTCTCTCTCTCTCTCTCTCTCTCTCTCTCTCACACACACACACACACACACACACACACACACACACACACACACACACAAATCCCACTTTTCCAAATTCACGTTACCAAATCATTGCCCCTCCAAATTCAGCATTTTTAATTTCTTCTCCCTCTCTCCTTTTCTCTACCTCCTCCTTCTGCCTCCCAGCCACTCCTCTTTCTCTCCCCTCCCTCCACACCCCCTCCCACTCAAATCCCTCCTCTCTCTCCCCCACAGCAGCTGCAAAATCCCACATCAATGAAGGCACCTTTTCATAATCGTCCCTCTCAATTTTTCCTTCTCTCACTTCTCCTCCCTTTCACGCTCTTCCCTACCCCTCCACACTTCTCCCAGCCCCTCCCCTTTCTCTCCCCTCCCTCCACACCTCCTCCCACTCAAATCCCTTCTCTCTCTCCCCCACAACAGCTGCAGAATCCCACATCAGTGAAGCCACCGTTCAAGTTTGCTACCACCCTCCACGGCAACACAGACGTCCTCATGAAGAAGAGTTTTCCTGCGATGCACGCCTATATGCGGCAGTTTAACAAGAGCAGCCCCATCGAGGGTGTGAAAGCCGTGAAGACAGGGTGAGTGACTGAGTGAGTGAGAGAGAGAGAGAGAGAGAGAGAGAGAGAGAGAGGGAGGGAGGCTGCAAATGGAGTCAAAGAAACGAATAAATGGAGAAAGAAAACGGTTATTGCAGAGAGAGAGAGAGAGAGGTGGTGGTGGGGGGGGGGGAACTTGAAATGAACGAAAGCCTTGAATGATAATGAGGCGCCCACCATCCACTCGCTTGATGTAGTGCTCTCTTCAGGCGGCAACCATGGAGCCAGAGAGACGCCTGGTGATCAAGTAGGTTCAGGCGCCTCACCCAGATTTGGCCAATGAGAGACTAACTAGGAGAGGGGGATGGAAGGGTGGATAGATAGTGTGTAATGATAAGTAGGTGGAGCAAGGTATAAGTGTTTACCTGCCTGGCTAATTAGAGAGAGAGAGAGAGAGAGAGAGGAAGGGAGAGAAAATGTGTGAAAGTGAGCGAGAGGGAGTTCTTTCGTCACTGGTTCTCCCTCCCCTTATTGCAAAGAGAGAGAGAGAGAAAGAGAGAGAGAGAGAGAGGAGGGGGATATTGAAGTTATTGCATATTCTCTTCCATCCTTTCACTCTCTCTGTGTATGTGTGTATCAGTGTCTGTCTGTCTCTCTACTTATCTATCTATTATCTCTATCTATCTATCTATCTCAGTCTATCTATCTGTCTCGCTCATCATCGTCCCTTCCTTCCTTCCTTCCTTTTTCTCCCTCCACTTCCCTGGCCTCCCATCCCTCCTCCCTCCATCCCTCACTCCTTTCCTCCCTCATTATTGAGAATATTGGCCCTTGAAGTGAGAGAGAGAGAAAGAGAGAGAGGGAGAGAGAGAGAGAGAGAGAGAGAGAGGGAGGGAGAGAGAGAGAGTGAGTGATAAAATCTCTTCAAATCTCTCTTTAATTAGCATCACAGACACATATGGTTCTGTTCACTCCCTTTCCGGTTCATCCCCTGCTCTCTCTCTCTCTCTCTCTCTCTCTCTCTCTCTCTCTCTCTCTCTCTCTCTCTCTCTCACACACACACACACACACACACACACACACACACACACACACACACATCATTGTTAGGAGGAAGAGGATCATTAGGGAGAAGACAAATATCTTTATAATTATGTCCACACGATTTCATTTAGTACACCATTACTGGAATCATTATCGTAATATCTCTCTCGGTAGTACGCTGGGTGGGGATCATAGCATTAAAAGGAAGACACAGGCTGGAATTACCCCCTGTCTCTTTAAATGTCTATGTTCTTGATCTAATTCTGTTTCTAACTCATCTTTCGTCGTCCCTGTCTCTGTTCTAACTCGCTCCTAGTTCGATTGAAAGATTGACGCTTCCCTGTACAATATTCCAATTCTGTTTTCTTGTTCACTGTTAGTTCCACACCAACTGGGATTCTAACTTGCTTCCTGTGTTCAATTCTCGTTGCATTTATTGTTCTGGCACTCCTGTTAAAACTCTAATTCTTTCCGCAGGGACTTGGACGCGTTCCTGTACGATGCCACGGTGCTAGAGTACCTGGTTGGGCAAGACGATCAGTGCAGACTTCTAACTGTGGGGTCGTGGTACGCGCTGACGGGCTATGGCGTGGCCTTCGCGAGAAAGTCCAAGTATCTGGAGGTGTTTAACGAGCAGATTATGAAGTACAGGGAGAATGGTGAGTAGTGCCAGTGAGGGAATAAACGTGGGTGAGAGGGAGAGAAGTAAAGAGGAAGGGTGAGAGAGGGAGGGGGAGACAGGGAGAGCGAAAGAGGGGAAGGGTGTGACAGAGAGAGGGAGCTCGGAAGGGTAAGACAGAGAAAGTGTGAGAGAGTGAGAGAAATTTCATCTTCTTAGGCCGGGTTAAATGGTGTGATGGTAGCAATAATAAGCAATAAAATGTCCACAGTGATTTTGTTGTGAACGCGGTGTACTGCAGGCTGAGTTTGCGCCATCTGCAGTCCACCATCCTCCTGTAGGGGGATACGGAGGAAGCTGGGTTGCCTTTCGTATAACCAGGCAGTGGATCCGCGTGGTTATATCAGTGGCACCGCGTAGGCTTGCCCCACTAGCACCAGTCCAGGGTGAAGTGTTTAGGTGTAATGTTGTGTTGATTATAGGCCTTTAAATCAATCAGGCAGTCGCACTACCATAAACGTTAAGTACTTCAGTAGTAATGGGATAAATGTACTCCTTTTTAATGGCCGTAGCTTGATCCATTAAGTACGACAGTTGATGTGGGTGGATCTGTTTGTCTGCCTGCCTGTTTGTCTCTCCACACACACACACACACACACACACACACATTGAATCCTGCCTTTTTTTTTTAACAGGGGATCTGGAAAGGATAGCACGGTTCTGGTTTACTGGGGCCTGCAAACCAAGTAAACAGCAAAAGTCTTCGAGTAAACCGCTGGCCCTGGAGCAGTTTATGTCAACCTTCCTTCTCCTCGGCTGTGGCATCGTGTTGGCCTTGGCACTCCTGGCGCTGGAGCATTTGTACTTTAGATATTTTAGGGAGCACGTGGCCAGGGCGGAGAAGGGCACCTGCTGCACCCTGCTGAGTATGGTGAGTACCTGTTACGTACCTCTACACACCTGATGTACCCCCTCAGTTTATTCCTTCCTCCTTCTTTCCTAATTCTTCCTCCTTCCTCTGTCTTTCTAATTCTTCCTCCTCCCTCCTTCTTCCAAGTTCTTTTTCCTTCTTTCCTCCAAATTCTTCTTCCTTTTTCTTCCTAATTCTTCCTCCTTCCTCTGTCTTTCTCATTCTTCTTCCTTCCTCTTCCTTCCTAATTCTTCTTCCTTACACTTTCTTCCAAATTCTTCCTTCCTCTTTCTTCCAAATTCTTCTTCCTTCCCCTTTCCCTCCAAATTCTTCTTCCTTCCTCTTTCTTCCAAATTCTTCTTCCTTCCTCTTTCTTCCAAATTCTTCTTCCCTCCTCTTCCTCTCAAACTCATCTGTCTTCCTATTTCTTCCAGACTCTCCTGCCTTCCTCTCTACCCCAAACTTTACTGTCTTCCTCCTCCCTCCAAACTCTTCTTTCCTCCTCCTTCTTCCCAACTCTTTTCGTTCTGGTGTCATGCCTCCATTTCCTCACCAGGTCTCTTCCTTGAACAAACAGGAACTTAATATATCTTGAATTTGGCTCTCTCTTGTATTTTGTTTTTCTCTTGGAAGGAACAGTTGTGCGGGCTCGTGGCCTTTGGTTCCTTCTTCCTCACACACACAGACACACACACAATATTGAATACCTCTCATCACCATACTGCATTTCCTCTCTCTCTCTCTTCCTCATCCTTCCAAACACTTGTCTTTATTTCCTTCATATGTTTCACCATTTCTTATCCATTTCATCGCCAGATCTCCTAACTTTCAAAGGAGTATATTAGGGTGTGTGTTAAACCTGCAACAAATTCTGGATTCTTGTGCTGTTTGATGATGATGATGATGATGATGATGATGAGGAGGAGGAGGAGGATAATGTTGATGATGATGATGAGGAGGAGGTAGAGGAGGAAAGTGACGTTGATGATGATGATGATGAGGAGGAGGAGGAGGATGTTGACGATGATGGTGGTAATGATGATAGTGATGATAATGACGTTGATGATGATGATGATGAGGAGGAGGTTGATGATGATGATGATGATGATGGCTGTGTTAGAAGACCCAGGTAAAGTGAATGATGCTGTATTTAGCGATAGTGAGGATAGTGTTGCTTAGAATGATAAATGGAAGAGAGGCAGATGGTGATTTCAGAAGCTGTGTTTTGGGACGGGAAAAAAAAGAAGTGAATATATGTTATAAACCTTTTTCTGAGAGGGTCGTTTTCTTATATAGTTTTCTGGGTGAGTGGGGAGTGGGGTTGGGGTGGGAGGGGCCTACGGCAAAGTTGTGGGTGGGGTGGGAGTGAGGAGGGAGCAGTGGGGTGAGTTAAGAAAATATTATACTTTATATGAGAGAGATTTTTACATATATCCGTTTGAGAGAGAGAGAGAGAGAGAGAGAGAGAGAGAGAGAGAGAGAGAGAGAGAGAGACTTACTTCAAGCCTGCAAAGTTTAAAGAGTGAATGAGGAATGGAAGTGAGTTTGAAAAGTGGGCGGGAGATTGAATTTAAGAGTAAGGGGAGGGGCATGGTGAATTTGAGAAAGAGAGAGAGAGAGAGAGGGAGGGAGGGAGGGAGGGAAAGGGAGGGGGATTTTGGAGACACTGGAAGGAAGAAAGGAGACAAAAGGAGGGAGGGATGAGGGAGGGAGGGAGAGAGTGACCTCTTGATTAACTTTGCCCGTGGTGATTGGTCGAATTCCCAGAGAGAAAGAGAGAGAGAGAGAGAGAGAGAGAGAGAGAGAGAGAGAGAGGGAGGGAGAGAGAGAGAGAGAGAGAGAGAGAGAGAGAGAGAGAGAGAGAGAGAGAGAGAGAGAGGCGTGGAGAAGAGGGAAAGGATGGGGAAGAGTCAACAGCGAGGGCGTATGAAAAGAAAGTGAGAGAGGGGAAGGATTACGAAAAAGAGAGAGAGAGAGAGAGGGTGGAAACTGTCGAGAACGTGAGAAAGAGAGAGAGAGAGAGGGGAGGGGGAGGCAAGCAAAGAGAGAGGCAGGAAGGCAGGGATTGCATTAGACAAGGCCTGGGAGAGACTTGCTCCATAATGACTAGCCTGAGAGAGAGGGAGGGAGGGAGAGAGAGGGAGGGAGGGAGGGAGAGAGAGGGAGACAGAGAGAGGGAGACAGAGAGAGAGAGAGAGAGAGAGAGAGAGAGAGAGAGAGAGAGAGAGAGAGAGAGAGAGGGCGTGGATATGAGTGAGTGCAAGGTAGTGTTTTCTTGCTGACTAAAAGAACTCAGCAGGCAGGAGCTTCATTTCTCTCTCTCTCTCTCTCTCTCTCTCGTGGAATAGGAGGCTTCTTAGCGCCTGTTCCATAGCGATTTCTTTTCCTTATAATTCCTTAGTGAGAGAGAGAGAGAGGGGGGGGGGAGGAAGATGGATTGTCAATTCGCCATAGACAGAGAGATTGATAGAGACAGATAAAAGATAGATAGTGAGAGAGAGAGAGAGAGAGAGAGAGAGAGAGAGAGAGAGAGAGAGAGAGAGAGAGAGAGAATCATTAGACTGCTCAGATTAGTGTAGTTAATCATCCCATATAATCACCATATTACTACTTAACTACAGTAGATGAGTGGATGATGCTATTATGTGAGCTATCTCTATCTTTCTTTCTTTCTTTCTTTGCACCTATTTATCTATCTAGCCTTCTATCTGACTATCACATTTTCTGTCATTATTTCTCTCTCTCTCTCTCTCTCTCTCTCAGGCAGCTTTCCAAGTAAACTTTGCGGTAAGGACCATTTTCAAGGCTTGCAACTATGTAAAAGCACCTCTAAGGGTATTAGAGAGAGGAGGGGGGGGGTGAATGTGAGAGAGAGAAATATGGAATGGAAGAGAGAGAGAGAGAGAGAGAGAGAGAGAGAGAGAGAGAGGGAGAGAGAGAGGGAGGGAGGGCGATAATTGCTCTGCCCGCATCACTCTCCCTGTCTCTCTCTCCCTCCTTCCTTCTCTCCATTTGTCTTCACCTTACTTAGTGCTCTCTCTCTCTCTCTCTCTCTCTCTCTCTCTCTCTCTCCCTCTCTCTCTCTCACAGTACATCATCATCATCTTCCACCCTTTCTCCCCAATGTCTAAGGTTACGTAGAAGCCAGAAAAAGAAAAGTTTGAATATGAAAGAAAGTGTGGCAGTCTCAAGACATGCACTTAAATTACACTTGAATCCTGGCTCTACCTTTGAAGCACGGTCGATAGATAGATAGATAGATAGATAGATAGTAGTTGGTAGATAGTAGACAGGTAAATAGATAGATAGGCAGGTCGATGGATATATTTGTAGTATGTAACCCAGGCTGGCGTCACAGAGTTTGAGCCGATCTGTGTCCCTACGTGGTGGAATGAGTGAGGCCCAGGAGGTAGGTAGAGAGAGAGAGATGATAGACAGACAGATAGATAGGTAGATAGATAAATTTGCATATGTGTAACCAAAGCCTCCTTCACAGAGTATGGGTCGGTCGTTGTCTCTACGTGGTGCGGTGAGCGAGGCCCAGGAGGCGCTACGCACCCACCGCTGTGACGACCCTCTGTGTGACACCCACCTGTGGCGCGTCAGGCATCAGGTAACACAGCCACAGACTCTCATCACTGCTTATCATGTAGCTGGGAGGGATTTCAAAGGCCTTATCACAGCTACAGACTCTTGTCACCGCTTATCTTGTAGCTGGGAGGGATTTCAAAGGCCTAACCTCAGCTACAGACTCTTATCACTGCTTATCATGTGGCTGGGAGGGATTTCAAAGGCCTTACCTCAGCTACAGACTCTTATCACTGCTTATCATGTAGCTGGGAGGGATTTCAAAGGCCTTATCACAGCTACAGACTCTTATCACTGCTTATCTTGTAGCTGGGAGGGACTTCAAAGGCCTAACCTCAGCTACAGACTCTTATCAACTCTTATCATGTAGCTGGGAGGGATTTCAAAGGCCTTATCACAGCTACAGACTCTTATCACTGCTTATCATGTGGCTGGGAGGGATTTCAAAGGCCTTATCACAGCTACAGACTCTTATCACTGCTTATCATGTGGCTGGGAGGGATTTCAATGGCCTTATCTCAGCTACAGACTCTTATCAACTCTTATCTTGTAGCTGGGAGGGATTTCAAGGGCCTTATCACAGCTACAGACTCGTATCACTGCTTATCTGTGGCTGGGAGGGATTTCAAAGGCCTCATCTCAGCTACAGACTCTTATCAACTCTTATCATGTGGCTGGGAGGGATTTCAAAGGCCTTATCTCAGCTACAGACTCTTATCAGCTTATCATGTGGCTGGGAGAGAGATTTTATAGCCTAATCTTCATGTACTGTAGTTAGGTTATTCAAGACAGAGAGAAGGCTGGTCCAAATTAAGTCTTGCATAGTTATATCATTGTCTTCTAATTCTGCTAAATATTTCACCACTAAGTTAGCTGGAATATTAGCATTATGATTCTAGTAGTCAAGATGAATATATGGTAGTTTTAGAGGCAGACTTTACCTACTACTACCCACCAACTGCATCTACTTATCTATCAGTTATATCTACTACTTCCCACTATCTCTATCTACTTATCTACTAACCATGTCTATTCCTTCCCAGCTGGACATGGCACGCCTCAGAATTAACCATCTGGAGGGACAGCTGGCTTCTCACGGACTCAGGCCTAAGAAAAAGTAAGAAGAGTTGAGTTTTGCGTGTGTGTGTGTGTGTGTGTGTGTGTGTGTGTGTGTGTGTGTGTGTGTGTGTGTGTGTGTGTGTGACAGTGAATTTTTAGATATCTGTAGTTTCCTCTCTCTCTCTCTCTCTCTCTCTCTCTCTCTCTCTCTCTCTCTTTCTTTCTTATACCTCACGTTTATTCATTTTTCTTCAGGCAAGAGTGAGTCATAGGAATTCACGATTTTATTCATGTTATTATCATTATTATTATTATTATCATTATTATTATTATTATTACTATTATTATTATTATTATTATTATTATTACAGAGAGCATCAAGAGGCTACCCCATCTGATAGCACCAAGCAGAATGACCCAATCAGAAATCACATCACCTCCCAACAGCCCATCAGAGGACCCCTACTGAGAGCAAGGTGAGTGTAGTAGCAGTAGTAGTAGTAGTAGCAGTAATAGTAGTAGTAGTAGTAGTAGTAGTAGAGGACCATTTTGAGACCAAGGTGAGTGCTGTGATGATGGTAGTAGTAGTGGTGGTAATTTATTATTGTTAGAAGTAGTAGTAGTAGTAGCACCACCATCAGTAGCGGTAACTGTAGTAATAGTAGTAGTAGTAGTAGTACTGATAGCAGTATAGAATAGTCTTCATTTTATATCCACCATGTAGTCAAAATAAAGACAGATTTAGAAGTTGATTAATAGATACAGTATAATTATTCACATTAGACTTAGCATTCAGTTATTCACCATTCATCTGACACCTCCCTTCCTTCACCCCCTCACCCCTCACCCCCCCACCACCAGAGCTCCAGGCCCCCCCAGCACCACACCAAGCAGCCGGCGACGTGAACTGGCGCAGATGGAGACGGTTTTGTGAGAGCAGCCACTACCATCATCATCGCCATCTTGATTCTCCCAGCCATTATATAGAGTAATTCTGTTTTGTCTGTCTCGTCTCCGTCTCTCTCTCTCTCTCTCTGTTTCTCTCTGCCTGTCTCTGTTTTTCTGTGTCTGTCTGTCTCTCTCTCTCTTTCAACATTCCTTCCACTTTTCTTCCCTCCCTCCTTCTGTCTCTGTCTGTCTTTCTGTCGCTCCGCATTCCTTCCTTCCTGTTGTTACTTCCTTCCACTTCTCTTTCTCTCTCTCTCTCTCTCTCTCTCTCTCTCTCTCTCTCTCTCACCTGGTATACTTTTAGCATATTGGGGATAGACTGATTTCTCTGTATATTAGTATGCTGGAAAATATGGTAGACGTCAAGAGGGAGGTTATACAACGATCTGATTATATTTATCTTTCTGATACTTATATTTATCTATCTATCTGTCTGTCTGTCTGTCTATCCATCATTCTATCTATCCATCCCTCTGTCCATCCATTCATCTGTCTGTCTATCTATCTATCTGTCTATTTATCTATTTATTGTAACTCCAAAACGTCTAAGATTTAGGCATTCTCGTGGGTTAAGGAAGTTCCCTAACACCTTTTCCTAAGCGAATTAATTGGCTGATTACACCTCACTGTCCTCTGTGTCGCGTAAATCCTCCTAATATGGTCATACTACACAAGGATGCGAACTTGCCTTATCCAAAAATAAATCGCTAAGGAAGAGGTGTTAGGGAGCTGCCTGAGTGTCACCCTGTAATGTATATACTTGCGTCCGCCTCTCACCCCTAACACCTCTTCTGTACCGATTTATTTTTTGATGCGGCTGGCTAAGTTTCCTGTTATTTCTGCCGAGTATGGGTGATGCTAGATTAAGTAACACAGAAGAGGACCTAAGGTGTACTAAGGAAAATAAATCGCTTAGGAAGAGGTGTTAGGGACAACCGACTAGAACCCGGGTCTTGTAGTTTGTTGTAGCTGTATTCCTGTATCTCTATTGATATATATATAGTGATGATTTATATATAGTAGCCGTGTAGCTGTAACGGACTGGAAGGGGTAGGTTGTATGTAGCACTGCACTGGTAATTTACTGGTGGTGTCTTGTGGGTTCCGGACACGGCTCTGTCTCCTGGTGTGGGCTTGGGTGTAGGAAATGTGTGTGTGTGTGTGTGTGTGTGTGTGTGTGTGTGTGTGTGTGATATAGGCTTGGGTGTACGAAGTGACAGTCTGCTGGTGTGGGCTTGGGTGTAGGAAATGTGTGTGTGTGTGTGTGTGTGTGTGTGTGTGTGTGTGTGTGTGTGTGTGTGTGTGTGATATGGGCTTGGGTGTACGAAGTGACAGTCTGCTGGTGTGGGCTTGGGTGTAGGAAATGTGTGTGTGTGTGTGTGAGGTGTAGGCTTGGGTGTACGAAGTGACAGTCTGCTGGTGTGGGCTTGGGTGTAGGAAATGTATGTGTGTGTGTGAGGTGTAGGCTTGGGTGTACGAAGTGACAGTCTGCTGGTGTGGGCTTGGGTGTAGGAAATGTGTGTGTGTGTGTGTGTGTGTGTGTGTGTGTGTGTGTGTGTGTACGAAGTGACAGTCTGCTGGTGTGGGCTTGGGTGTAGGAAATGAATAAATGATACTGGTTGGACATTCTGCCGTCCGTCGCATGCATGAGATACTCCCACGTGCAGTGCAGGGGAAGGGGTCTATGGGAACCACCGTAGTATATTCATTTTGGCACATTCCTCTTTCTGTATTATAAATCGGAGTGCGCCAGTTCCTCGAGGTAGTAGCAATCAGAGTGTTCCTTATTGTGCTGGGGGAGGTATGCGCTCTGTGTAGTATTACGATTTGGGAGAGAGAGAGAGAGAGAGTGAGAGAGAGAGAGAGAGAGAGAGAGAGAGAGAGAGAGAGAGAGAGAGAGAGAGAGAGAGAGAGAGAGAGAGAGAGAGAGAGAGGCCTTTTTTCCCTCATAAGTTGAAGTAAATCGTGTGTGTGTATGTGTGTGTGTGTGCTAGAAAAAGGCCGAATTCAAGAGGTTAGTGTGTGTGTGTGTGTGTGTGTGTGTGTGTGTGTGTGTACAGTACAGGCCGTGTACATGTGCGCTTTTATCTATATATATATATATGTACGTTTTTATCCCAATTATTCCAAAAAAACACATCTAAAAAAACGAATAGAAAAAGAAAGAAAGTCCATTGGGTAAAGACGCCATTTTTACGCCACAAAATTGAAAATAAAATCAATATAAATCACACATACTTTTAAATATACAAATTGACAAATATTAATGGTTTTTTGGCTTTTTGGAAATTCGTTAGGGAAGGGAAGGAGTTTAAATAATATACGTATAATGATTTGTAAGTGATGTGTGTAAGTATTTGTAAGTTTAAGTGAATTCGTTTACTTATAAAAATAATATCGTATCCGGTGTTTGAATCTTCCTCTTCTCTGTTTATTGTAGTAGTAGTAGTAGTAGTAGTAATGGTAGTAGTAGTAGTAATAAAAGTGGTAGTAGTACAGGTAATAGTAGTAGTAGTAATAGTAGTGGTGGTAGTAGTAGTAGCAGTAGTAATTGAAGTGGTAGTAGTGATAGCAGTAGTAGTAATTGAAGTGGTAGGAGGCGGTGGGGGGAGGGGGAGGTAAGTGGTCATGTTATTTTCTTTCTTTTTTCTTTTTTTTTTTGGCACAGACCCTCCCCTCCCTTATAATATACTTTTTTTTTTATAAATATTTTCGTCCCCTCTTAGTTCACGCAGCTCAGTGGCAGAAAATGATTATGCTGTCACTCTGTCTTGATACATTTTAGCACATTAACGCCAGAATATGATGCTGCTAGTCACGAAGAAGTGCTATGGGAAGGCTAAAGACCCGTACCAGTGTCGCTGAGTTTTAGCATTAACGCCAGAATATGGTGCTGCTAGTCACGAAGAAGTGCTATGAAAGGGACGTAGAGCCGTAGCAGCTTTGTCTTTCTCTGAATTTTAACAGCTTGACACTAGAATGTGCTGCTGCTAGTCACGAAGAAGTGCTATGGAAGGGATGTAGAGCGGTAGCATTGTCTTTCTCCACCACTGGCCTCTAAACGGACGAACATCTGGGGCAGGTTAAGATGAGAATGGTTTAGTTGACTTTATATGCGTTGGAGAGTGAGAAACTAACTAGGAGAGTGTATAAGTGAGGTGGAAGGGGGAGAGGGGGGAGACCGAGGATGAGATGGAGGGATGGAGCAGAGAGGTATAAGAGATGGAGGGATGTAAGTTCAGGGGAGGGCAGCGAAATGGTAGGGCACAGGGCGACATGAGGCAGTTTTTTAGTGGCCTCCCGTGACGGAATTAAGGCGTGTGGCGATAGATGAAGAGTTAAGTAGGAAGCTCTCAGCCTGTGTCCTCAGCTTAATATCTCCAAGACATCTGTGTCCTCAATTGTATGTCCAAGATGTCTGTGTCCTCAGCTTACAGTAATATCCCCAAGACGTCTGTGTCCTTAATTTAACGTCCCCAAGACGTCTGTGTCCTTAATTTAACATCCCCAAGACGTCCATGTCCTCACCACGCACATAAACTGACTAGCTGCTTCACTCAGCAACACATAACTGCTGGGTCGTTGGTCTTGGTGCAGATGTTCAGTGCCTGTGTGTTCGCCCTTGTAGAATGCCTCAGGAGCACTCAGCGCCACCCAGGAGTATTGTAAAGGTGTTGGCCGTATCAGTTTGCAGAGTAATAGAGGTTCGACACCCCCTGCTGTAAGCCAGCTAAGGACTATTTGTCAGGAAGGACAGTTTGTGTGGGGGTAGACGTAATAACTAGTGAAAGCCGGATTTTTATATATGCACAGTATGGAATGTTACGTTACCGTGGCTCCCTCCAGCGACTACACTAACAACTGCATCTTCTGAAATACTAGGTCATTAATTAGACAACTGTAAATTGATGGTCAGTGATGCTGTTTTACTTTATGGCTGAGACGGAAACACTACACAGTGCTTTAATGGGCGAATATAATTGCTCTGGCAGCGCCTTCACAGGACCATGGGATTCTGCTGCCGTGACTGAACGCAGAGTGAGCGGTTACTTCAGGAAGCTCCCTAACACCTCATCCTTGGTTATTTACTTGCTTCTTACTCCCTACTATCCTCTTTTGTGTCATATAAATCATTACATTACCACCATACTCAACATATAACATATTAACCATCCTCATCCAGAAATAATTTGCTTAGAAAGAGGTGTTAGAGAGCTTCCTTAACCAACTGGTCAATGTCTGTTACCTGCATACGTGATCGCTAACTCTATCTGTATGGACATGTGGCACGTCTCCCACAAGATAATCCTACTCATAGGGTGGTGTCTGAAAGTGATAAGAGTGATTAAGAAGGCTGGACCAAGCTGACCATTCTTGCGAGGAGTTCTTTGGGAAAAGTTACATCTTGGAGGCTTTCACGGGAGCCCCTGTGCTGGTGGAGTGGGAAGGTGAGACAGGCTGTGTGCTGTTATGGCGTTTGCCTCTCGCAAGAGATGAAACTTTAGGGAAATTGTTCTGAGAAATGAGAGGAGAAGGCTGAAACAGAGAGAGAGAGGTATAAGAGAAACAGGAGTCTTTGACTGCCATCTCAGCCTTGATACTAGCCTTCTCCCTCTGTCTCCCGTCTACATCTTGAAGGGAATAAACCTGTCTTTATTTTAAGGCATGAAGAAGACAATAGGCTTCTGTTGTATACATTTAGAACAATGAACATACCGGTCAGTCAGACGCTAAAAAATTATAGAATGAAGTACCACACCACGCACCTACCAAACAGTCCTATTTTGTGTACACTGGTCAGATTTTTCCGTGTAAATGCATAGTCTGACTAGAAAAAAATAGTTTTAAAAGTAAATCGTACAAAATAGCACAATAAGAAGCACGTAGAAGGGACAAAACTGCATATGTGCAACCCGACGCTCATTTGTTTCTCCCCAGGTCCCGGAGCACAAGCGACCATCCTTCCTTCCCTCCAAGTGGCCGCCGCCATGGTGAGGAATATTTTTCATCGTCTCACGGTTCTGGTATCTTTAGCTATGTGCAGGTATTTAGGTGGCCTATGCAATTTTGGGATCTTAGAGTATATTTATCTGCACGGTCTTGGTAGATTTGATGCTTGATTGCCATTGAATTTGTGATGAAATATGGAGGTCGTCTCTTTCAATTTGAAGTTACGGTTCACGGAGGCTGCCTTGTGTTACACCACATTAGAGAGTATTTCCTATAACTATTCATATATGGAGAGTGTTATTAATGCCAGCAGGTGTAGTATCTCAGCTTTTTCGGTATTTGATAAGGTAATATTTAGTATCCGAGTATCTTGGTTTTGAATGGATTGTTTTTAAATCCAACGTTTTAAGGGTAATATATTCACCAGGTGCTGGATTTGCAGTTTTGAATACGCCATTGAGTTTCTTGTATTTTCATTCATTTTTCAGCGTGAATTTAAGAATATTGGCGAATTTGTGCGTTGTGGTAGGGCTTGAGCATGCATAATTCCAGTACCAGCTGATGGTTGATGACTGCCAACGAGATTTCCAGTTTTTTGATGATCTAAAAGTGGTGCTAATAATATGGTGGCTAATTATTGGATAAACTTACATTTTGGGACAGGCAAGGCTATTTTGATTTCACTAGTAACCTTACCCAACTAGGTTAACTAATCAAACTTAACTACCCAAATATAATCTAAACTTTTAACCTAACTAGCCTAAGTGAAGGGTGTGACTGTCCTAAACTGCAATAGCTAATGCTGGTTATTGATGCATGAATTCTTGGGGGCCAGGGGGAAATGACTGGCTCTTAATGTGTAGCTTTTGCAGTTAGGTTAGGACCTGTTAGGCTTGGTTTGTGTGCAGGATTTATGGTAATGATTTTTGAAATGCTATAATTATCACTGAATATAATGCTTTTATGTGTAAAATGCTTTGATAAAGAAGGTTGTTAATGGAAAAGGAGGCAAGTGTTGAGAACAGTTTAAGCACCAGAAAATCACAAGCAATTATTATTATTATTATTATTTTTTTCCAGGATTTCTTTACTGTATTTTCCATATTTTCATGGTGGTTAGCAATTGCTTCAGGGAAAAATACTTTTGTTGTTTTTGTTTCACTTTCCAAGCATTTCGGGCATAATCATACAGGCAGGTCTCATTTTACGAGAGGGGTGTGTTAATGGAGAACTGCTTGCATGGTGAAGACTTGTATAACGGAGTGAGAAGTAGGGCAGGGAAAACTCATCATGAAAGGGGAAAGCAAGCGAAAAGTTTTATAATGGAGGGAAAGTGAGAGGAAACGTGTATAACGGAGTGGAAAACACGAGAGCAAAAACTTGTATAGCAGTGAAAAGGAGAGTAAAAGCTGGTATACCCGAGTGAAAATTCATATAAGAGTACTTCGGGGGAAACAGGGTTAGGTTAGCTGTGCCCGCATCAATGAAGGCCAATCTAAACTGTCCACGATCACATCTTGAGTACTGGACGGTAGTATGAGGGCATTTCATCCGTTGCCAAAATACAGGTATATTCAGTGTTGGGTTACTAAATGACATATTGCTGATATAAACTATTGAGTAACTTTTTTTTTGTCCTAGTTGTATGAGAAAAATTGACGTGACTTCATCCCTGACATACAGTATAACAAGGATCAAAACTCTACAATTTAGCGATGATGAATTTAGGCAGTTGATAGATCAGGCTTTTGCTGATTACAGGTATATAACTTTGGAAAAATGTGTAGTAGTGAAAGTGTCAGTGAAGGCTGTACAGTGTCTTACTCCTATATTTTATGTCATGCTAGGAAGGAAAACAACACATCGAGGGATTTAAGGGTTTGAAATACGGTAGATTTAGATGTGTAGGGTGCAGTTATTCCCCTGCGTTATTTAAACAAGTCATTAAAATCAAACTAACGTCAAACTTGAACTGTAGATGTGTAAGAGTCAGCAGTTATTCCATGAGACACCACATCAAAGTCAGCAGGTCTGGTTTGTTGTGCCATGCCTGTGTTACTGAAGGGGCAGATAAAGATGCGGTTTTGTTAGGTAAATGTAATGCTTATTGTAAATACAGTGTGTAATAGTTGTTACATAAGGTACGCCATGTCTAAGTCAGCAGGTTTGGTATGCTGGGCCATGCTTGTGTTACTGACATGGCAGATCAATGTGCTTGGAGTGTCCTGCCCTTACCTTCATTCTGAGGGCCGGGCAGTTGATGCTTCTTGTGCAGGTTCCTTCGAGTGGTCACTTTGGTCCTCCATAGTGGCCTCACAGAGGAATGCACATTCATTCATTCATTCATTCATTGCCAGACGCCATGTATCCCAAACGGGGTGGCCAAGGGCTTAAAGTTAATTGTTTTACAGGGAGGAGCACTAATCCTCCACCAATGCACATTCACATAATGTTTATTTGCTTAAATTGTTCCAGATGTTCTTTTACAGTTTGTTTTCCCTAGTTTAATGGAGAAGACGACAGTGTTATATTATTTCATCCTTTTCCATAGCACTTCTTCATGAATAGCACAATATTAGTTTGTCATTAACCACTTATGGGCAGGCAACTTATCAATATATGACCGTGTGTATCAAGGAATAAACCTAAACATGCATAAATCGATGAAAGTGGATGAAAAACGAAGCCAAGGGGTGTTATAGACTTGGTAATACGTCTCTGCTGGCTGTGGGAGGAGGAGGGGAGTGCGGGCAGGCAGCGTATCACCAGGCGCACCTGGGGGCAAGGCTAGTGAGCTCTTCACCACTGAACATTATATTTATCATTTATGCATTCTTTACACCATTCATTGTCTTCAAAATCTTATATTTGTGTTTTCTGTTTTACTTGAACACTTATAGCAATGAAACGTATTTACGGTTATTCTATTTTACTTGAACATTTATAACACTACAACTTATACAGTGTTTGTACAAGTATACTCTGTTTTACTTGTTTCTAAGCTTGGGAGGGTAGAGGGCCAGACAGCAGGTGACAAGGATGCCTTATCACCCAGTTTCACCAATAAATTAGGGCTGAAAATGGCCGGATGTTACGTAGCGTCGCCCGCCTGTTAGGGGTTAAAATTCAGCAGTTACAGTATGCCCTTTTTTATACAATCATATGCTTGTATGATGGCTGGGATGCCAGATTTCTCATACGACTTGTTCTCCCATGATTGATGTAGTGCTGTTTATGTGCTAATTTTCAAAAACACATCCCAGTCTTAAGAGAAAGGAGTGTTTTATTTCGAGGAGTTTAATTCTTGATGACAAGTTTGTAAGAAATGGAATTTAAAGGTGAATGTAGGGAAGAGTAAAGTGATGGTCTTTGAGAGAGGTGAAGTCAGTGAATGTACAGTGAGGTTGGATGATGAGGAAATGGAAAATGTGAGTACGTTTATGTACTTGGGTAGTGTGATGAGTAAGGATGGAAGTTTGGAGGGTGAAGTGCTTGAAAGGGTACAACAAGGAAGAAAGGTTACTGGTTCCTTGAAAGCATTGCTAAGAAACGGAAGTGAGCATGGAAATGAAAAAAGTGATTACATGACAGTATTGTGATACCAACTCTAACATATGGAAGTGAAGTTTGGACGTTGTTGGAGGGACACAAGTCAAGATTAAGAGCAGTGGAAATTAGTTATTTGAGAGGAGCCTGTGGAGTCACATGGAGAGACAGACTGACAAATGAGGATGTGAGAGAGCTTTGTGGTGTGGATGTGGATGGGATAGGAAGCATTAGGAGAAACACACTGAGGCGGTTTGGCCATGTGGAGAGTGAGAGACTCATGAGGAGAATGTATATGAGGGAGGGGCAGGCTGAGGATGAGGTGGAGGGATGAAGTGGCGAGGTATATGAGAGAAAGGGGTGTGAATTGGGAACAAGGCAGTGAAATGGCGGGGGACAGGGTGACGTGGAGGCGATTTGTTTGTGGCCACCCTGTATAAGGGTTTAAGGCGTCTGGCAATAGATAAATAGTTTTTTATTTTATTTGTTTATTTTATTTTATATTTTTTTCCCCGCTGAGTGTTAACCAACATTTATTCCACAGGCAAAAGTAAAGTGTAGTGACCTGCGGGTCAAGAAGAAAGATGAGCTTCTTAAGCAGCTGGAGGAGCTCAAGCAGGAGCTATCAGGCCTGCGTGTGGCCAAGGTCACCGGTGGAGCCGCCTCTAAGCTGTCCAAAATGTGAGTAGAGAAACAAAGATAGAAATAATAATGGAACTTAACATTTGGTTGTGCATTTTGTTAATATGGAAAGCCTAGTGTCATGCATGTTGGAATTCTCTCACTCTCTGTGTTTGTGTGTGTGTTCTGTCAGTCCTCGTCAGGCCGTTAATTACTTCTTAAACTGGTGCTGCATGATGTCTGAGTCATTCTGTCACATTTCATTTTACAAACTTTGTTTGTTGGTGGTGGCTGTGTGAGGTGAACGATTATGTGCTCTAATGGAATTTTTGTTCCTGATTTGCCCAGAATTAATCAAGCCTTCTTTCAAATTCCTCCACTGTTGTACATGCTATTGCAACTTTGGTTTTTTGATTGTTTATTGTGTTACCCATCTTGTAAACCAAATTTTTGGCTGCGGCGTGATTACGTTGTATGGCAAGTTTGATTAATAAGCTTTGTGTGTGATTAATAGTTTTTGTGTATGTATATTTGTGTGTTTGTCAGCCCTTTTATTTTGAGCTAATCTGTTTTGAGTTGTTGCCGCATGATGACTAACTCAAACCTATTACTCGTCCATGAAGGATCGATCGATAAGGCTGATAACCCAGTAATCCCAACGCTAAACACCCTTATGACATCCAGCGTGCCTTTTCTAATGCCCCGTTTGTTTGTTTCAGCCGTGTGGTTCGAAAGTCCATCGCACGGGTCATGATTGTAATTAACCAGAAGACCAAGGAGAACCTGAGGAAGTTTTATAAGGTAAGCACTGATGTTTTAGGTGATAAGCATCATTGTCATTATTGTTACCATTATCATCATCATCATCATCATGTCTAGTATAGATAAGATGCCTTGCCTCATGCAAGCTCCGTACCCTACTGGATGTGGGTTCACCCAGCACGGCAACACTACACTAAAAGCAGAAGTTAATGCTTAGTTTTCAGAGTTTTATTTGGATATACTGACTACTGTTGGCACAAAATTATTTATATGCACTGCAGTGTCAGCAGTATACTGTGAGTGGGGCAATAGGCAGGACGCAAGTGGGGAAGGCAGCAGGTGTGTCTGAGTTGAATGCTGAAATGTTCAAGGCTTCAGGAAATATAGGACTGAGGTTAGTCACTGACCTGATAAATATGATTATATGTGAGTGTGTTGTCCCAAATGATTGGTTGAAGAGTGTAATTGTAAATGTGTATAAAGGGAAGGGTGATGCCCTGGAAAGAGGAAAGTATAGAGGTATAAAGCTTCTAGCCCAGATAATGAAGGTAATGGAGAGAGTTCTAGAAGGTATAATTGGAGAAAGAGTGAATATTGATGAGATGCAGTTTGGGTTTATGCCAGGCAAAGGGATCACTGATGCCATATTCATTGTTTGACAGCTTCAGGAAAAATATAGAGGAAAGAAAAGGGAACTGTTCTTTGTTTTTGTTAATTTGGAGAAGGTCTTTGACAAAGTCCCTAGAGAGGTGGTGAAGTGGGCAATGAGGAAGCTTGGGATTGAGGAGTGGCTGGTTAGGGTGGTTATGGCTATGTATGTGGGTGCTCACATCCAGGTCAGGGTGGATGGAGATTAGAGTGTTTAGTTTCCAGTGATGGTGGTGTGCACCAGGGGTCAGTTTTGAGTCCTATGTTGTTTATCATGGTACTTGAAGCCGTCTCACGTGACTACAGAAATGGGCTCCCATGGGATATGTATACTGATGATTTGGTGTTGGTTGCAGAGAATGAAAGGGTGATGGAGGAAAGACTTTAGAACTGGAGAGCTGGTATGGGGCACAAGTGTCGAAGAGTAAATGCAGATAAAACAAAAGTATGGTATCTGGAGCTGGTGGCAGTACTGTCAAAGAAGAGGGAGGGTGTCCATGTGCAATTTGCCATAAGGGCGTGGGTAGTAATTCCATAGTGTGCATTGTCTGTGATAAGTGGGTGCATAAGAGATGTAGTGGTATTAGAGGTAGACTGCAAGATAATGCTGATTTCATGTGTGCGGTGTGTCAGGGAGAGCAGGTGGAGATTGTCAGGTGTGAAAGGATTGAACTTGCTGGTGAGTCTCTTGAGTGTGTGGAAGAGTTTTGTTATTTGGGAGACGTTGTGTGCTGGAGGTGGTGCTGGAGCTAGCTCTGTTGCTAGGATGAGAAGTGGTTGGAAGAAGTTCAGGGTGCTGTTGCCTCTCCTGACGTTAAGAGGACTTTCCTTACGTGCTAAGGGGTCTTTGTATGCAGCATGTGCTAGGGGTGTGATGCTGTATGGTAGTGAGACCTGGGCAGTAGAGGAGGAGGATAGTCACAGGCTCAGACATACAGAAATGACAATGATTAGGTGGATGTGCAGTGCGTCCCAGCATGCAATGCCTGGGGGGGGGGGTTAGGTTTACAATGGAAGAGATGAGAGGTAGGATGGGACTGGAGTGTATTGGTGTTGTGATGAGGAGAGGTAGATTGAGATGGTTTGGGCATGTGGAGAGAATGGGGGATGATAATTGGGTGCAGAAGGCAAGAAGTGTTAATATTGGGGGTGGGGTTGTGAGGGGTAGACCGAAAAAGACGTGGGACGAGGTCATTAAGTGTGACCTCAGGGTTAAGGGACTGGACAGGGAGGCTGCAATAGATTGCGCAGCGTGGAGAGCCGCCATTAGTTGACCAAGGCCGACGCATGCAAGCATGTTGGAGCCTTCAAAAACGAAAACATAACTTACATTACTCGCTTTATGGCACTTACAGTAGTTGGCGGGTCTACCATAACCCCTACAGAATTTATTTCATGAATATAGAGTTAACTCACATTTTAATTTATAAAAAAAAGCCACTAATGGCAGCTTGGGGGCCCTATGCAACCTCGTAATTTGCATATTGTAGGAAACGGCATTGGTTGCCTCGCCCGACAATGGGAGGGCTCTCCCTCTGTACTAAGGGAACTTTGTATGCAGGATGTGTTAGGAGTGTAATGCTGTATGGTAGTGAGACCTGGGCAGTAAAGGAAGAGGATATTTTCAGGCTCATGTACAGAAATTACAATCAGTAGGTGGATGTGCAGTGTGTCCCAGAGTGAGAGGCCCGAGTGTGGTTAGGTTTACAATGGAAGGGTTGAGGGGTAGGATGAGACTGGAGTGTATTGGTATTGTGATGTGGAGAGGTAGATTGAGATGGTTTGGGCATGTTGAGAGGATGGAGGATGACAGTTGGGTACAGTAAGTGAGAGGTGTGAGTGTTAGGGGTAAGGTAGTGGGAGGTAGACCGAAAATGACGAGGGACAAGGTAATAAGAGTGACCCCAGGGATGTGGAACAGAATAGGGAGGCTGCCAGAGATGGAGTAATGAGGAGAGCTACCGGTGAACAAGGCCGATGCATGCAAGCATGTTGGAGCCTTTATCAATAATATGATTTAAGCAGTAGGATTTATTGTAAGTGGTTGGATGATTTCTTTTTATGCCTCTTGGTGGGTACTGATGATTTAACCTAACTTTAGAGATAATTTTTGTATCGAAAGGATTGATAGTTGTGCAAGATTGAGTTGTACTATATTGTAGGTGACACAGGATGCTTTATATCACTTCTTACATCGTGATTTATGTAATTTGCTGTGTCGTATTTATCTTATTGCTTTTGTTGTAATATTGGTGCAATGTATTTCTGACATAGGTTTCATTAAGCTAAGTAAATTGCAGAAGGAAATGGTGCTCTCTGACTTACGTATATGCCACATAAAAAGTAGCAGGTTAAATTTATTATGCATTGCCTATGTTACTGAAGGGGCAGGTCTGAATGCAGTTGTCTTATGTTTGGTAAATGTAATGCTTATTGTAAATATGTAATAGATCAGTTGTTGTTACATTAGGTGCACCATGTCTAAGTCAGCAGGTTTGGTTTGTTGTGCCATGCCTGCGTTACTGACATGGCAGATCAATGTGCTTGGAGTGTCCTGCCTTTACCTTCACTCTGAGGGCAGGGCAGTTGATGCTTCTTGTGCCCATTCCTCCGTATGGGTGCTGTGGTAGTCCATGGAACCTTCATGAGGGAATGTACAAATATTGAATGACCCTGTCCAGTTGCAGTCATCCATATTTTGTGTGTGTGTGTGTGTGTGTGTGTGTGTGTGTGGTTTCGGTTTTGTAAGTTTTGGTTATTTGCGGATACCTGTATGCTTGCTAGTTTTAAGATATAATTTGGGATCAGTTAAAGTCTGCTGTTAAATCATCTGAATATACACTGTTAGGAGGTAAATTCTAATGTTATGTTTGTGAGCACTACAAAGTTTTTTAAAGCAGTCACATAGTTTTTATCTCGCTATACACCGTTACCGGGTATGTGATAAATTGCTAAAACGATAATTCAAGTTGGATGACATTTTAGGGGAATTACACACAAAAAAAATTGGTCATGATTTCGTTCGAGCCATATTTTTTAATGGCTGCTTCCTGAGAATCTCTTGCAGACGTGGTGGAGGATGCATGCCAACAGTCGGATTTCAGAACCAAGATTGTTGCCCAGTGTTTTACATTTGCTGTGATCATCTGCCTTTCATTTTCATTTTGTGTGTGAAAAACCATTGAAACCATTGCTATTGAGAAATAACACTGCGGTGTGCAGTATTAACCCCTAAAGTACTAAGCTCATCGATCGAGCTTTTAGCGCAATTTCTTAAAAGGACGAGCAACGCCGATCATGCAACACCCACAAAAAACTGGCAGCAGCTGGCTCCACCCCAGCTGTGACGTAGATTGCTTCTAACCAATTAGAACTAAGTGTTGGACACACTGGAGGGGGGATCCAGGCCCCTACCCAGTTGGTGGGGGGTGTACCCACCACCTCCCTCTTGCCACATCCCTCTACCCCACTACCTTGTTACTACCCTACCTCCCACTGTTCTTACCATCACCACCACCCCTCCCACACCCTCCTCATGCTTCCCCCCCCCTCCCATGTGGATCCCCTGCATGTCCCCCACCCAGTCATCTAGGGGGAGGGTATTTCCCCCCTACTCTTCCTCCATGTCCCTGTACTCCACTGGGGTCCTTCCTCTGTGTTTTGTGGTGGTCTCCTCCCATCCCTCCATCCCAATACATCCCCTCCATGCCTTCCCCCACCCCAACCTCTATACCCTAGCACAGCAGTATCTTGACCTGCCCAGCCTTGAATATTGTGCGTATTTTTTATGCTTTATGACGCATGTTTCTGGATCATTATGTGTAACTTATTCGTGTCTTTGCATACAGATGTGCACACCACAATTATTTTAGCTGCGTTTATTCGAAACCCACTTGAAAAATATTTTATTTTATGCCGACGCTTGCAAGCATGTTGGAGCCTTAAAAAACGAAATGAAATCTAGCTCGATTTGATAGCTCAAAGGGGAGGGGAGGGGAGGGGAGGGAAGGGGAGAGGATGGGAGGATAATTTTTACTATTTATCATATTTTTATTGGGGGGGTTCGTGACCATTTTCCCTAGCTAGATTTTACAGCTTGGAGAGGGGGGAGGTGAAGCAGCTCAAGGTTATGAGGGAGAACATCGGGGATGTGCGTATAGTATAAGGAGGGGAAAGGATACTGGAGTTTGGGGAGGCAACGAACATGATTGTGTGCAACACACATTTTAGGAAAAGAGAGAGTAGGTTAATTACATACGAGTCTGGGGGAAATAGCAGTCAGATAGATTATTTTCTGGTTAGGAGGGCTGATAGGTGGTTAGTGAGGGATGTTAAAGGTATAGGAAGTGAGGAGTGTGTGCAACAGCACAAACTATTGATTTGTGCTACAGTGCTTAAAGAGCGAGTGATGAAAAAGAGGACTTATGTACCTAGGAGGAAAATATGGAAGCTGAGAAACCAAGTAGTAAGGGATGCCTTCTATAGCGAGATGGGGAGAGTGGTGGCTGAGCAGGGAGCCATTGACAGAGGTGTTAATGAACAGTACAGAGCCCTCAAGAGCAACCTCTTAAGAATTACTGATGTAATATGCAGTTGGACAAGCGGCCCACCAAGACATAAAGTAACTTGGTGGTGGGATGAGGGTGTAGATGCTGCAGTTAACCCGTCAACTGCTCTATACAGCCTGGGCTGTTCTGAGTGCGACCGCTCAATACAGTCCTGCTGCACGGGTGCCGGTCAAATATAGCGCCATGGTGTCCAAGGCAAACACATACAAGCATGTTGGAGTCTTCAAAAATGAAAACGAAAACTATACATTCCAATGTGGTTTCAGACACTTTGATATTCTTCCACGGCTTTAGCCAGGTATATATTGAGCTAATATTTCATTACTATATACTTTGGCATGTATTCTCTCAGTTCCTAAGACAAAATTTGGCCTTTGGGAAATTTCATTTTTACCCCTATGTCTGAGCACCACAGACACCTCCAAAAATCCACCATGAGCAGTTAACAGGTAAAGGAGAAAAGAAGGCTTTTCCGGGAATAGAAGAAGGGTGGTAACAAGGAGGAATACTTGGCTGCTAAGCATAGGGCTAGAAGAGGGGTATACAGGGCGAAGTTTGAGTCACAGAGACTTTTACTTGATAACCTAAATCATGGGGAAAGGAATAACATGATATTTAAGGTGGCAAATCAGATGAAGAGGGATAATCGGGATATTATAGGTGAGCAGTGCGTGAAGAATGATGAAGGAAGGGTAGTGGTGAACAGTGAGGATATTAAAGATGCATGGAGAGAGCATTATAGCCGGTTGTTGAATGAGGAGTTTGACTGGGACAGGGAAGGTTTGGAGCCAGCAGATCCAGTGTTTGGCCCTTGATTGATACTGCTACTGTGAGTGAGGCAATAGGCAGGATGCAGGTGGGGAAGGCAGCAGGTGTGTCTGGGTTGACTGCCGAAATGTTGAAGGCCTCATGAGATATAGGGGTGAGGTTAGTCACTGACCTGATAAATATGATTATATATGAGTGTGTTGTCCCAGATGATTGGTTGAAGAGTGTAATTGTAAATGTGTATAAAGGGAAGGGTGATGACCTGGAAAGAGGAAATTATAGAGGTATAAAGCTTTGAGATCAGATAATGAAGGTAAAGGAGAGAGTTCTAGAAGGTATGATTAGAGAAAGAGTGAATATTGATGAGTTGCATTTTGGTTTTATGCCAGGCAGGGGGACCACTGATGCCATATTCATTGTTTGACAGCTTCGGGAAAAATATATTGGGAAGAAAATGGATCTGTATTTTTTTTTTTTGTTGATTTGGAAAAGGCTTTTGACAAGAGTCCCTAGAGAGGTGGTGAAGTGGGCAATGAGAAAGCTTGGCTTGGAGGAGTGGCTGGTTAGGGTGGTTATGGCCATGTATGTGGATGCTCGCACCCAGGTGAGAGTGAATGGAGATTTGAGTGATGAATTTTCTGTGAACGTTGGTGTGCATCAGGGGTCAGTTTTGAGTCCCATGTTTTTTACATATTACTTGAATCCCTCTCACATGACTTCAGAAACGGACTCCCGTGGGAGATTTATGCTGATGATTTGGTGTTGATTGCAGAGAACGAAAGGGAGGCAGAGGAAAGATTTAGGAAGTGCAGAAATGGTATGAGGCACAAGGACTTAAGGGTTAATGCAGATAAAACAAAAATGATGATGGTTATGGTTGGTGACGGTACTGTCAAAGATTAGGGAGAGTGGCCATGTGCAGTTTGCCACGAGGGTGTGGGAAATAATATCATCTTGTGCAGTGTTTGTGGTACATGGGTGGACAAGAGATGTAGTGGTATCAGAGGTAGACTGCAAGATAATGGTAATTTTATGTGTGTGGCGTTTCAGGGAGAGCAGGTGTAGATTGTCAGGCGTGAAAGAATTGAACTTGCTGGTGAGTCTCTTGAGTGTGTGGAAGAGTTTTGTTAATTGGAAGAAATATTGTGTGCTGGAGGTGGCACTTGATCTAGCTCTGTTGCTAGGGTGAGAAGTGGTTGGAAGAAGCTCAGGGAGCTGTTGCCTCTCCTGACATTGAGAGGACTCTCCCTACGTGCTAAGGGGTCTTTGTATGCAGCATGTGTTAGGAGTGTAATGCTGTATGGTAGTGAGACCTGGGCAGTAAAGGACGAGGATATTTACAGACTGAGATGTACAGAAATGAAAATGATTAGGTGGATGTGCAGTGCATACCTGTGTGCAAGGCCTGGGGGGGCTGGGTTTACTATGGAAGAGTTGAGAAGTAGGATGGGACTGGAGTGCATTGGTGTTGTGATGAGGAGAGGTAGATTGAGGTGGTTTGGACATGTGGAGAGGATGGGGAATGATAATTGGGTGAGAAGTGTTAATATTGGGGGTGGGGTTATGAGAGGTAGACCGAGAAAAACATGGGACGAGGTCATTAAGTGTGACCTTAGGGTTAAGGGACTGAACAGGGAGGCTGCAATGGATCGTGCAGGTGGAGAGCCGCCATTAGGTGACCAAGGCCGACGCATGCAAGCATGTTGGAGCCTTTATAAACGAAACGAAACAAAATGTTGTATGGAAAATTAAAATGAAAAACATCGACAAATTTTATACCGAGTGAAATTAGTGGCTGCCATACCAAAACTGATATGTTCCACCAGTTTTCTATCATTTCATGCTGTACAGTAATGGCCAATGTTTCTGTAAGAAGTAAGAAAAGCACAAGTCATCAAAAAAACACTTGGTATGGAAGATGTATATGGGGAAAAAAATCACATATAATGTGGGGTCCACTGGACCCCAAGGCCCTTTATCGCGAAAATAGAGCCAGATCTCGAACTGACCCCATCACCTCACTAAACTAGTCTACTAGTTAGGAAGGTAGAGGGAAAATCAGATCCCAAGACCTTATAGTAATATATGAAACAACACTAAGAAAAACAGCGTGAGGTCCCACAGACCCCACATTACTTGAGGAGGATTAATGTTGGGGTGGGGTTGTGAGGGGTAGACCGAGAAAGACGTGGGACGAGGTCATTAAGTGTGACCTCAGGGTTAAGGGACTGAACAGGGAGGCTGCAATAGATCGTCCTACGTGGAGAGCTGCCATTAGGTGACCAAGGCTGACACATGCAAACATGTTGGAGCCTTAAAAAACGAAAACTAATTCCTCATTCTCAGGTTCCCTTTCATTTATTTCATGCTTTCTGTCCCTTATTTGTGTGAATAGGGTCAGTGCTGTGCATGTCTGGTAGGGAGTTATTTAGGTGGCTTTCATAGCTAGGCCGGGTTAGGGTCCATAAGTACCTTTCCAGGAGGCATTTTCCCAAGTTCTGGACACGTCTTTGGCTTTGTTACGTCGGGTCTTGGGGGGGATTACTGTATCTCCAACAAGCATTTCATTCTGCTCTCTCCACTATGCTTAATCATCTCTCCATACACATCATCAACCCCAGCTGCTTTCCTATTTTTGGACCCCCCCCCTCTGGCAGTTGGGCTACACCACCTGAATGCTAAGTTATGCTTGTATAAAATTTTATTATCCATAGCTATGAAGTTTCCTTGGTTACTAACCATCAAGTGTAGAATCTGATTGTACTTGGCCACCAGCTGATGTCAAAGGGGTTGGGGATCTTTGGCAGGTTAGAACAACCAAATTACAGTCTTAACTTGTCAGTTTTGTACTAGGGAAAGAATTTCAGGCCCCTTTATCTGCATCCAAAGAATTGAGCAATCTGATGTAACCTGACAGTGCCAGTTGGAGCGTTGTAATTGTGTGTGTGTGTGTGTAAGGAAGAATCAACCAGATGCTGATGACCATCATTGTTGTAGGAATGGCCCCATTCCATTGGGTGAAGATAATGTAGTATTAACTCAGAATATTCCACCCACAGAAGAAGAAGTTCAAGCCCCTGGATCTGCGGCCCAAGAAGACCCGTGCTATCCGACGCAACCTGACAGAGCGGCAGATGAAGCGCCTCACGCCCAAGATGTCCAAGAGGCGATGGAATTTCCCACCCCGCAGGTATGCCGTCAAGGCATAAATAAACGTTGTGTAGTTTGAATGTTTATTTTTTTATCCCCCCAAAAACTGTTTTTTATTCCCCCTGAAGAGTTAGATGACTGCAATTGTGTAAGTATATTACATGACTGCAACTGTGTGAGAATATTAGGTGACAAATGTGCAAGAATACAATTGTGTAAGAATGTTAGATGATTGCAGTTTTGTAAGAATGATAGGGAATGTTTAATCATATACATGTATATCTCTTGTCATTTTTCATCCCACAGTGAAAAATTAATAGCCTATATTTTGAAATATGTTTTAGTACCTAGGTTCATACCACAAGCGGCTTTTGCAGACTTAACACACGTGAGTCTCTCATTACACCTCAGTATCCTTCTGTATTAACTAATAATAAAAGAAAATGATGCAGGAGAATGCTGAGTTCCAAAAAGGAAAGTAAATCACTAACAAAAAGGAGCTTCAAAACCTGCCATACAACTTACAATGTGGCCTCTTGTAGGTTGGACCATCCACTCACGTCATTGTTTTCTTTGCTATTTACATCTTATTCTTATAGACTGGTCACAGGAGCAGCCTAGCATGGACTAACCTGCCGGAAGTTTTCCCCTCATATGCTCTTTGTTCTTCCTACTTTTTGTTTATATTTTGTTCTGCCAGCTTTTTGCAGTAGTGCTTGCATGGTTTTTGTGTTTTGTTCTGTCAGTGTCATTCTGTGCCTGTGCTTTTGCATGCCAACCTGCTTCAGTCATGTTCTTTATGTGCTTTGGTCTGTCAGTTTATGTAGCTTTTTTTATGCCAACTTTCTTCATTTATCCTCAGTTACGTAGTGCTTAGCCAGATTTTCAAAATCATGGGCTGTATTCTCGACAGTTAGGAAGCTCCCTAACACTTTTTCTGAAGCAATTTATTTAGCTTATTACCCCTTGCTGTCCTTTCCTGTGTCATTTAAATCATTCTAATGTAACCATGCACTTCCTAAATAATGTACAAAGTCCTATTAACCAGCTGTATCCAAAATTAATAGCTAAAGGCCTGTGAGCTTGCTTAATTGACGAGAATACAAGCCAATGTGCACCATGGCTCACAGTTTGGGGATTCCTTGAGGGGAAGGATGGCATCATTTGAATTATTTGATAAAATCCTTCAGTATTTAGCTTCATATATTGTTTTGACTTCACTCAGCTTGATGTGAACCCAGGGGACTGGTGGTCAGCATCCCCTGAAAGGAGGATGGTGATCTGCCGCCTGGCTTGTGCTGTACACATTAACAGTATGCTTCTGTTGACAAGAAAACAGGGAAGAGGATCAGCTTAGCATGTGCTGTACTTATTAACACTATGCTCCTGTAGACAAGAAAGCAGGGAAACGATAGATCAGGTAAATGAGAGTCTTCATTAGTAGTTGCATAGAGTGGTGTTTAGCATAGGAAGCATTCCAGCACCTGATTCCTGTTGGTGTGTTTTGCAGACCTTGCTCAACTCTCTTTCTCTTACTGATGTATGAATGGTTGCCGTTTGGGACCATAAACAGGGGAACATTAATGAGATATATGCAGAAAATAAATTGGTAAGGAAAGGTGCTTGGGTGTCTCCTGTACTTGGGAGAATATGACTATTTTACTGTCAGGCTTGTGTAGGAGTTGCCTAGTATGGGCCAACTGGTCTTCTGTAATTTATTTAGTTGTTATTGTGCTGGAAGTCTTGAATAAGGACAAAGGAGTGTTCAGGTTATAGTAGGAAGGTACGGTCTATAAAGGAACGGATCAGTCTACATTTGTGCAGAAAGAACATTATTGTTGGGAAACGCCCTCATTAATCATCGGGTATTTCATGGATTAGTTTGACGGTTCAACTTGTGACAGGTAAATTGTGACTGCATGTAGATAGGTGTTATCAGGCGGAGTCAGGAGCAGAGGGCTTGCATGGTGAATGTGGGAAGTGTATCTATTGCCAGACACCTTAATCCACTCTCGCGCCACTCCATCTCATCCTCGGCCTCCCCCTCCCTCTACTTCACTCATATTTACTCTCCCCCCCTAGTCTCTAGCTTTCCACTTAGCCAAACCACCTCTGTATTTCTCATTTTCTATCACATCCACACCATAACGCACCTTCACTTCCTCATTTGTCAGTCTCTCCATGTGACTCCACATGCTCCTCTAAAATAACTAATTTCCGCTGTTGAGTTGGTATCACATTACAGTTATGCAGCGACTTTTTACTTCTTGCTCACTTCCTATTTCTTATCACTGCTTTCAAAGAACCAGCAACCTTTCTTCCATGCAGTACCTTTTCAAGCACTTCATCCTACAAACTTCCATCCTTACACATCACACTATCCAAGGACAGTACTTAAATGCACCCACATTTTCCATTTCCTCACCATCCAACCTCACTGTAATTTCAGTGACTCCATTTCTCTCGAAGACCGTATCTTTACTCTTCCTTTCTTACATACTCTCCCAGACTCACCAAGCCTTGCAATTCACCTTCGTCCTCACCTAACAATACATTATCATCTGCAAACAGCAATACACGGAAGTTTCCAGACGCTGCTCCTTCTCATTAGAGTCGCTCCTTCATCCACTGCCTACCTTGTACCACTTCTTTAACCCCAACCATATGCAGATTGAACAACCATGGAGACGTAACCCTATTTCAGTCCAACATTCACTTAGAAAAGTTCATTCCACTATCCACACGCACTGCAGCCTTAACACCTTCATACATGCTCTTCACGGCATTCAACAACTTCCCATTTACTCCATATATAATTTTCCACATTCCTTGTCCATCCACTCTGTCATGCTTTCTCCAAATCCATGAAGGCCGCATATAACTTCTTTCCCTTCTCTAGAAACGTCAGCATTTAAGACAAGGATGAATATCTGATCTACACACCTCGTCCCTTCCTCCGTTCTCCAACTAATTCCTGTTATTTCCCTAACTGTCAATAGGTATCCTCCCATATACTTTTCCTAATACACTAAGAAGATAAATGCTCTTATGCTTACCACACTTCTTTTTCTCCTTTTCCTTTGTACAGGGTAATAAGTATACCTGACTTAAAATGCTCCGGAACTCTACCTTCCAGCACATCATATCCCGCCTTCTATCTCTTCCCCCATGCTTCATCGTTTTACAACACTCCATCAATTCCTGGGGCTTTCTCCATGTTGACTTTCTTCATTGCTTCATTCCATTGTTGAGGGAAGTAAAATACAAATTGCGAGACAGTCGTTTTATACTCGTGTTTCTCTAACGGGTGACGGAAGGTTGGAAATAGTACAAAATAATATAAAGGTGGAACCAGCAAAGGATTGAGGTAAGTGAATGTGGAGGCAATTGGAGTGAGGTAAGTTGCCTAAAGAATTTAACTGAGAGAATTGGACGTAAATTTAAGAGTAGCTTCACACAGCAAGGGAATTTGGCACTCTAAAAAGTCTGACCTAAAAAGCTTTAGGGTGTTGCACGCACCATGTAAGTGAGGATCTACCAACAATAATTCATGCTCTACTGGAGTGGTAGCTCGCTCCTGTAACCCTAACGGGGCTATATAGTCCAATACAGGGCTTAGCTCGGGGGAACTCCATTTCTCCCATTTCTACTGTCGAAAGCTGCCGAAGTTTGAAGTAAACCAGTCGAGGACATTCCAGTACAGGTAACAGGAGAGAAGAGACTGGTGAAAGGAAGGAGGTTGGGAGAAGGGGCAGGAAAGCGGTGCATTAAGAGGGGGGGAGATAAGTTTTACGGAGGAGGAGGAGGAGAAAAGGAGAGATGGGGGCAGAAAAGGCATTAAAAAAAAAAAAAAAAAAGATGCAGAAAGGAGTAAAGCCTCACGAGAAGGAAAGATGGAAGAAAAGGAAAGAAGGCAGGAATCTATTCTCACCTCAGTCTGTGTTGCCATGACCACTCGAATTTAGTGGACCAGTTCCTTCAGAAGAAAAACCCGGCTGTATTGTTATGCTGGGTGTTTTTAGGCCGACTTCTTGCCCTAAAGACACCAGCTACTGAGCGGGGTCCTTGTTCTAGACCGGAAATGGAACACTTTCAAAGGAACAGGGCATAAAAACTCGGCAAGACACCTTAACACATATATTGCCTTAATCCGATTTCCCTTACAATATACATACAATGGTGCACTAGGTGTGGAACGGGTATAGTGACAAGCTAGTTAATAATACATCACGTCACACAGACACTGTGGTTATACCTGAGTTAGGGTACAGGAGAGTATTACATAGGTATGGTGACACTTCATACAGTCTATCTCCTCAGTCTTTGCTTAGTACACTGGTCTGCTGCACTTAGGTATCGCCACACTTGTATATTGCTCTAGTCCTGGGAACTTAGGCACTGACACAGCACACTGACGGAGGGAGCCCTACAGGTGAGCACTCCTGTAGTAGGCTCGGGACGGCTTTTGGGGGCGTCACAGCCCGGGCGCGTTTCTGGTTTGGGGTGCAGGGAGGCCCTTTCTTGTTAGGGCCTCGACCTGGTGAGGAGCCCTTGGGGCTGGGGCCAAACAGCGTCAGGAGTCTTGGCTACCGCTTCTTACTCCGGGCGGAGGGCCGAAGGTGAGTGGGGCCAGGGCGGTCCCGTCCTAGGAGGCCTGGGACTGCAGTCGCCTCTAGGTTGGGACGCCGTCAGGGGTTGACTGCGGCACCTCGTCCGTGGAACGTCCGTCAGGACCCGGCGTCGTCCAGGAGCAGGCTGGAGGGCGTGGATCGCGCCTTCAGCGACTGGGCCTCGACACCACTCCTGGAACGGCAGCACCTCCGGGGAACCACACCTGGAGGGAGAGACAGAAGGGCGTCCCACTGGGCTGCCGGGTGGAGAGTGGGCCGTGAAAGTGACCTTCTCCTCTGGAAGAACCCTCGGGACTGTAGACGAAGGGCGCACAGTGGCCGTCCCTTCCCAGAAACATACAGTGGCCGTCGTCACGGTTCCACAGGCCCTTGGGATAGCAGCAGAAGGACGTACAGTTGCCGTTCCTTCCCCGGCGCGTACAGCGGCCATCGCTGCAGTGGTACCCTACTTCCGAAGGAGGAAGAGGCAGATGAGGTGCGCACAGTGGCCGATGCCGCGGGTCTGCCTGCCCGACGGGAAGTAGCTCCCGGTACGTCCAGTGGCGGTTACCGCGGTGCTGCCTGGGACTGAATCGAGCAGTCCCATCCCGATCCTAACGAGGGCTGGTCCGGCTGAGTAGTAGTCTCCCATCCCTGCGACGTCGTGGTTGGGCAGGTTGAGGGGAAGAGGGACACAGGGTCGGGGCTCACCTGAGCCCGTCGCGCTCACCTGGCCCACTGTGGTGTCCTCCTGGGGTGGGGGTGGGGCTGCGGCTCCGTAGTGGGGTGGGGGGTCTGGCGGCGGGAGCCTGCATTTCATATATAACGTTAGGTAATGCCTAAAATCTAGAGTTAGACACGGGGTCAATTGATTTTTAGATTTAGCAAGACGTACCTGAACGATTTATTCTGCACTACACCGTTTATTTCCGTAACTGCTCTTCAAGAACGATTTATTTTGCACACTGCATACTTGAGACTTCGCAATACATGTACCTGAGCGAATCTGCCCAGTACTCCTTAGTATTGTTTTGAATTCTGCAGTACCTGTACCTGAACGACTTGTTCTGTTGGCTGCACTTGTTTTGAAGTTTGCAGGACCTGTACCTGAACGATTAATTGTTGGCTGCACCTCCGTAGTGTTAGATTTCGAAGCATCCTTACATTAACGATTTCTTCAGCACATTGTACGTTATGGTTATTGATGCAGTCTGGTAGGTATCTGGAATAGTTCATAGACTTGTTCAGACCGTGAGAGGGTTAATGGTGTTAGTAGGCATCATTGCTGATGTTAAATGTGGAATTATATAAAATTAGAGTTAGGTGGATGTGTAGTGCGGTCTTGGATGCGAGGCACTGGGGGTGGGCGATCGAAGTCTTGAGGAAGAATTGTACTGGAGTATTGGTGTTGTGATTAGCGTAGATTTGAGATTGTTTGGGCATGTGAAGGAGATGGGGGCCTACAGTTCGGTGCGTAAATGATGTGAAATAAGGTAGGTTTGAGACGCGAACGGACGAGGTAATTTATGACCAAAGGGATAAGGTCCAGGGGTCGTCTTGCCCTGCTCGGACTCCCTATTTGATCCCAAAGGCTAGCGCATTTAGGTTGTATGAACTTTTTTGTAGTTTCTGAAGGTATTTGGGCCAAGACCTGCACGGTACATATGCGAGTTTTCCCCACCCACCTCCCCTCCGATTTTCTAGGTTAACCCTTGTAGAGGATCCGGCAGTAATTATTGCCCCTCTTCTACCTGTAACTCTATCAGATTTCATAACCTCTTAAGACATTGTCACGTTATATCGAGTTCCAAACAGTCAGGGAATCATGATGGCACGACAGTTCATTACATCTAAATTTGCCTACACCAAAAGTAAACCAAGTGAATAAAATGTTTTGAGTAAAGCTGGAGCCATCAAGTCTTGAGCTAACTTAGCATCCTCTTACTTCAGATTAATTTACCCTGGCGTTAATCGAAATGCAGAATACAATTTATTAAATAATAAGGGTGAAAGTGAGCACTAGTTTGTTAAATACATGCGACAGAACTTTTCAGGTGTGGTCATGCTACTCCAAGTTTGTATGTATTTTAGACATAGTGTACTTTTAACTGCCATAGTAGAGGCCTAAGCATAAACCTTGCTTCAATACAAAGATACCAGGTAGACTACTTATGTGTTTGTGTGGGAAGTAAAATAATTCTGGATGTCAAGTGTGTCGGATTGAGTGGCATTGCTTAGTTTCTTAACAGTAAAAGGTAAAAGGCCTCCCCCTCACCCCGAAGTTACACCCAAAGACCAGCCCCTTCAATCTGATGACGTAATACCCGCTTTCAGACGATTTAGTTCATCTGAGGGCAGCTGTGTGTGTTGAGAGGCAGTATCAAAATTTCTGGTTCGCGGTCCTAAGTTAAAGTTGTCCGAAAATAATGCCATTTGGGTCAGCAACTGGTCACCTTTGCCATTCATATTGATGGGCAGCATAACCCCAAGGCCCTGTGCTCTTGACATATAATTAGATGACAGCATTGGCAAATCTGATTACTTCACATTCATTTCATTCCTGTCTGCATGATTTTATTCAATATACACAAGTCCCTTACTTGCTGTTGTAACCTCGAGTTCATCTGAAATGTGACCTTAGTGTGCTGCAGGGTTCAGTCCTTTGTACAGGCCAGCTTCCTCCTTCCACATGATAGGGAAGTAGCTGGTGGATTTTTGTATTATATGGCAATTAGGCCACCCCATTATGTCAGTGCTACCACATGAAGGCTCTATACTCCAGAATCAGTCCCCTAGTATGGTTTGTGAAGGCTATACATAATCCTTCAGTTCAGGCTTAATAAAATATGCAGTGACTGGCATTACAGTCAATTGTTAATATATTGTTAGTTTTATGGAGCAATGGGAATTTATTTCTAGTTAAAATCAATAGTGTAGTATTTAGTATAATTAGTTGCGTACAAGATGACTGAGGAAGTGCTTCATAGTGATGTATGTACACTTGTGTACACACAAGTATAAACCACACACACACACACACACACACACACACACACACACACACACACACACACTTAACCTCATAACATAGGCTCAAAGCGACATTACACCATTCACAGTATCGACAAGAAGTTACTGTATTGTGTAGGTAGCTACTTTAATCGTCATGAACAGTGTGGTACTTTATGACTCATATCCGATGACATTGTTCCTATAGTCCTTTTACCTTAACTTGGCCCAGATATTCATGAGTGATTCATTAATTTACACCTTATATTCAGTCACCTCTTTTTAGTCACCTTTCATAGTCCTTTCACTCTTACTTGACTCATGTAGACATGGGCAGTGCAGAAATTTTATCTCATATTTAACTATCATGTTTGTTTCCTTCTTCCTGTAGTCCTCCCATCTAAACTTGGCTCAGTTTTACGCAAAGTATACAGCTATTGCATCCAGTGACTATTTTTAGCTAATTTTTGCTATCAGTGATTTTTGTTAGTGAAGTGGTGGTGGTTGTACACATGATGCTTTCGTTGCCTTAACTTGGCCTATATTTTGTACTTTTGCAGCTTATATCACATAGTTCAGTGGCAGAAAAATACAATGCATTGGCTTTGCATCCATTTCATAACACTTCATGACTCTCACCATACATTCATTTGTTAATGTTAGAATTCAGAATGCAAGGTGGATGGATGGATGGCAGTTCTAGGTCAAGTTCGAGGAAAAGGAGTGTAGCATTTGTTAATCTTGCTAGAATTCAGACCTAACAGCCTAACCGGCCATGGTTAGGGTCGGTATGGCTATGTAACCTACGTGGGTGCTCACGCCCAGGTAAAGGTGAATGGTGTGAGTGATGAGTTTTCCATGAATGTCGATGTGCATCAGGGGTCAGTCTTGAGCCCATAGTTTTTTATGATGGTACTTGAAGTTCTCTCACATGATTTCAGAACTGGACTCCCGTGAGAGAGGTATGCTGATGATTTGGTGTTGAATGAAAGGGAGGCGGAGGAAAGATTTAGGAAGTGGCGAGATGATGGTATGGGACATAAGGGCTGAAGAGTAAATGCAGATAAAAGTGATGGTATCTAGGGTTGGGGGCAGTACTGTCACAGAAGAGGGAGGGTGACCATGTGCGATTTCTCACAAGGGCATGGGAAGTAATTCCATTTTGTGCAGTGTTTGTGATAAGTGGGTGCATAAGAGATGTAGTGGTGTTAGTGGTAGACTGCCAGATAATGCTGATTTCATGTGTGTGGTGTCGGGGAGAGCGTGTGGATATTGCCAAGCGTGAAAATTAAACTTGCTGGTGAGTCTCTTCAAAGTGTGGAAGAGTTTTGTTATATGGAAGACATGTTATGTGCTGGAGGTGGGACTGAAGCTAGCTCTGTGGCTAGAGCAGGGGGTGGCTGGACGAAGTTCAGGGAGCTGTTGCCTATCCTGACATTGAGAGAGCTCTTCCTCCCTCCTAAGAGATCTTTGTATGCGGGATGTGTTAGGAGTGTAATGCTGTATGGCAGTGAGACCTTGGCAGTAAAGGAAGAAGATATTCGCAGGCTCAAACTTACAGAAATGGCAATGATTAGGTGGATTTGCAGTGCGTCCTTGAGTGCAAGGCCTGGAGGGGCTAGGTTTATGATAGAAGAGTTGAGAGGTAGGATGGGACTGAAGTGTATTGGTATTGTGATGAGGAGAGGTAGATTGAGATGGTTTGGGCATGTGGAGAGGATGGAGGGATGATGCTTGGGTGCAGAAAATGATAAATGTTAATGTTGGGAGTAGGGTAGTGAGAGGTTGACTGAAAAATACCTGGGACGACGTCACTGAGTGTGACCATTAGGTGACCAAGGCCAATGCATGCAAGCATGTTGGAGTCAAAAACGAAAAAGAATTCAGAATTCATACTGGGCAGAATTTAAGGCCAAGTTAAATTAAAAGGAGTATATGACATTTTAACCCAGCCATTGAGTTGTGCTTGATTCGAGGATAAGGAATCTTGCTCAACTCAATGCCGGTCCCAAGCCCGGATAAATTGGGGAGGGTTGGTGTCAGGGTTGGGCATCCGGCCGTAAAAATTTTAAAAAGCCCAGACATGGTATGGCAGCATATCATTTAACTTACTGAATATTAGGTGTTTTGCCTGGCTAAATTGATTAAATGTACCGTTTTGGTAAAGTTTGACGGCGTGAAGACTGGGTGGCTGGGTACCTTGTTAGTCGTCACATACACACCCCCCTAGTTTGTGACAGTTTGACGTCGATCCGCCATCCGGGTGTGCTGGGTGTGAGTTGGGGCTTGCCCTGTAGAGATCATTTGGTTATGCAAGGAAGGTGAACGGCGAGATGTCACAAAGGGGGGGAGTTCCAGCCATCACATTCACTCGGCCCTTGCGTGTGACAATCACGTGGTTGCTGTTTTTTTATTTTTTTCTAATGAATAATGTCTTTGGAGCTTTCATTTCATGATTTTTATATAAAATGTTTATTAGATGCCGTGTGGGGGTTGGATGTTACCTGAGGGGATGCTTTTGAGGGCTTGTCCCGACGTATTACTCGATGAGGGCCCCCAACCCTTATCTGACTGTCACACGTGGGACGCTGATACATATTCACATCTTCTTGGTCTTCATGTTCCATTGCATAGTTGGGCAGGAAGCCCCAACTGCTAGTATTGACTTGGATCTGTTTTGGCTGCATTCACTTTGAGCACCTGAATATTCTATATCACTAACTAGGAGCTGAAAGGTATATTATTATTATTATTACCGTATTATTATTGTTATTGTTACTATTATTATTATTAATATACAAGTAGGATGTTACCGGAGTGCCTCCAAGCTATTATGTGTCGAAATTGGGGAAATATGTGTATATTTTAAATATAGGTTGTCACCAAGCTACTAGGTTTCCAAAATGGACGAACTTTTTTATATTATAAGAGTATGACGTCACCAGAATGTCACCAAGCTGCACCTTACGAAAATTTCCACACACACCTGCAGCCTTCGGTATGGCTGCCTTATTTCGACCGGTAGAACACTTTTGATGTAGAGTAGTTTCGCTCGGTAGAAGACGTCTGATGTAAAGTAGTTTCGCACAGTAGAAAACTTTTGATGTAGAGTAGTTGCGTCAAAGGTGCTACGTATGCACGACCGGAAATTTGTTTGCGGCTGGCGTTTTGTTGCGGAATCACGTGATCGTGTTCTCGGGGTGAGCTCACCATTCCACGCACGCCATTTCTTGTTCTTGGTAGGTTTTTCTTTCTCGTGCACACCAGTTTGTTCTGGGTGTGTATTCTTCGACCCGGGCACACTACCAGTTCCTGTTCTCGGTGTGTTCTAAAGAAGACAACAATCAAGATCAAGATAAGGATCAAGAAGATGAATTTGAAGGCCATATCCAATGCTTCCAGTTTGAAACGTTTCTCTTAAAGTCAAATGTCCACAGCCATCAATCAACTCAGACAGACTAATATGTAAAACTGCAAGGCATATGCATTGATGATGATGGCTGCATGTCCAATGGAAGGGTGGTTGGGACGGGCATGGTGTGGGTCCAAGCAGCTTACCTCCTCGTGGTGGACCTGGGTAGAGTGATCTTCATTGCTGTGGCCCCAGGTTCATTTAAAATATGAACCCTGTGGCGTGCAGCCTGAAACTGTCCTGCAGCCCACGACCCTTGTCTAGGAGATAAGAGACAAGGGATTTTTATGTAGCTGGGCAGTAGAAGCACCCAGTTATATCAACGCCATCACATGAAGGCGTCCCTCTCCGGGACCACGTATAAGGGCATAGTGCAGGAAAGATCACTCGAGCTAAAAGCTGCAATTTATTGACAGTTTGTCAAATAACGCAAATACTTCGCGGCATTAAAATATTTGGCTCTTGGCATTAAAAATGGTTATGGTGACAAAATATGTTTGGTGACAAATATATTCTTGGTGACAAAAAAAATACATGCTTGGTGGCAAAAATACATGCTTGGTGGCAAACATACATGCTTGGTGGAAAAGAAAAAAAAAAATAAATAAATAAAGCTTGGTGGCAGGGCTTGAATGGTAAGTGGATGGGTGTTACAGAATATACACCTGGTGGCAATAATACATGCTTGGTGGCAGGGGCTTGAACGGTAAGTGGATGGGTGTGAGGCTCATCGCATTAAGCATACTGTTGATTAGTTCTCCCAGTATCGTATTCTTTCATTTTCCTGACTTTGTGATGATGATGTGACCCCAGGCTTATATCAGATGTAAACCTGGTGGACCGTAGATTTAAGTTCCCTTTCTCTTGCAGTCCTCCATCCTCCATTTGGGGGAATAGGGAAATACTTGTTGTTTGTATGACCAGACAAAGGAGCTGCCTGGTTATATTGTGCCACCACATGAGGACAACCTTATTCAACACAGGTATGTTGTTATTGTTTAAATGCAAGGAAGAATGAACCAAAAGCTAGAAATCTGCAAGAGTGTTTCCTCCAAGAGAAAGTAAAGATGATAGAGAGAGAAATTCGAGATCCGTTCATCTCGAGATGCCTGGACATGCTGTGTTTAAAAGACTGGAGATCATAGGTAGTAGACAGAGGAGGACAGTTGCAGCATTTATGTGTTGCATACATGAAGGACTGGGAGTAACGATTAACTCTTGCATTAGAGAGCTAGACATACAAGGGATGAGAGTTTGCTGCTAAACAGGTGCTAATGCCCCTTGTAGTGGTGGAGGAATGCAAGCGGACAGTATTCCCATCATTCCATGTTCATTTATCACTTTACAACTGGGGACAAAACCTTGCCAAATGTTTCATCTTTCATATTTCTCACTTTCCTCAGTTGGCAAATATTGATATTATGAGAGAAGCTTGGCATGTTTCTCTGGTCGTGCGGTAGATGACAACTCTTTGATATGGTGTGTCATGAAAGAGATGACATCTTGTACATATGTGACACAGGTGAATAATAGGTCAAATTTTGTGTTTTGAGAATACCTAATATAATGATTAAGTGAGGAAAGTAATGAACATGCCCAAGCAGTGAAGGAGACGTTCTGTGATAGGCCAGCTTTTGTCCCTGAGTTAATACATATACCCAACCAGCCTACAGTACAGTACAGAAAGATAATATATACACTGACCGACCTCATGGGGTAGAAATTGTGTGACTGTAACCAAATGTTGATTAAATATTTAATTGTGATTTGACTAAACATAGTGATTATATTGTGATTATGCCGCATGTAATTATTTAAAAAAATTGATAATTGCTTCCATGCATACTAAATGCCATACCACACCATTCTAACCCTGTGTCTGTACACCACCACACCACCTGTGTGTGTGCACTAAACCACACCACACCAGCCCTGTGTTCATACTACACCACTCATAATGGGATACTACCCATGGTTTCCGTTTCTCTTAAGTCTCATGCCATCACTTTTACCGGCTCTAATTATTCCTCACGCGCCTCTTTATGGCTCTCCTCTTCCATATAAAACATCTGCTTCCTTTCTTGGCCTTATTTTTGACTTTTATCTTTCTTGGAAGGACCATATTGACTCCTTAAAAATATCAGCTTCGCAGCGCCTCCGTCACTTACAAACTTTGTCTCAAGTGTCGTGGGGTGCCAGTCGAACTACATTCTTCGCCTTCATACTGTTCTCATTCTCTCCAAACTTGATTATGGTTGCCAGGTTTATTCTTCTACCTCAGATGCCACCCTCCAATAACTCGATTGCATGCATCATCACGGTTTGCGTCTGGCTATCGGCGCCTTCAAATCTTCTCCAGTTGAAAGTCTCTATGCTGAATCAGGAGTTCCTTCACTTTACCACCGTTGTGCTTTTGCTCACTTTTCGTACCAATGCTAAGTTACATTGCTTCCCTAATACCCCTTCTCTGCTTCCCATCGGCCCTGACATGAACACCCTTTCCTCACATACTAGGATCAAACCACCTTTTGCAATTCAAGCTCGTACCCTTCACACTCCTCCTTTACTGTTGGTAACGTTTTCTCCTTCCGGACGATTTTTTTTTTTTTTTTTTTTTTCCCCATGGCTTCTTCCATGCCCCAACGTTTGTCCCTCCATTTTCCCTTATTCCAAGTCTAATTCATCCCTCGTTCTCCATTTCCGTTTTTTAAACCATCTCGTTATTCTTCTGCAGTCCCCGAATACACTGATGGTTCCAAAACCCCAGAAGGTGTTAGGTTCGCAGTTCTGTTTCCTAACACCGTTTATTGCGTTGGCCTTCCATGCCCTCTTGTTTGCGTTACGGTGTATTTGTCGCTCCGCTTCCACATTTGTGATATTCTCTGATTGTTGCTTTGTCCCTTCTTCAGTCACCTTTTCGCCTTCTGCTTCTCACCCTTTAGTCCTTCATATCTTAGAATGGTGGTTCTGTGTTTTTTTCTCGTCATAAATCTGTCCAATTCTGTTGGGTCCCAGGACATGTAGATGTCGCAAGCAATGAAGGTGCTGATCGGTTAGCTCGTACAGCTGTCGCCAGAGATACTTCTTCCTTACTCGTTCCAGTTTCTGATTTCTTTCCTGCCCTACTGTATCTTCCTAAAACATCAGTGGCAGTCTTGCTGGGATTCTATCACTAATAATAAACTCCGTGCTTTTAAACCCTTTATTTCTCCCTGATTGACCCCTTGCCACTGTAATAAGAGGTGGGAGGCTGCTTCAGTTCATCTTAGAATTGGCCATACTAGGTTTACTCACTTTTGATGTCCGGTGACCGCCCTCCTATCTGCACTCATTGCAGTACCCTCCCTTCCATACACCGTCTTTTCCTTGACTGTCCTCATTACATTTCAGTGCTGTGTTGCTTTCCCTTTCTTGAATCACCTTCGACGTCCCCCTTTCTTGAAGACTTCCTCTGACAATCGTATTTTTCTTTCTGTAATATCATGTCTTCCTTGCCTCTATTGGTATTCTTTCCGACATTTAATTCCTTTCCCGGTTTCAGTAGGCATGGCTTTAACATGATGTATCTCTTCCATTAATACATTTATTTAACCACGCAGCGTCGGTGTTCACGGTCCACCCAATATACACAACTTACAGCCGATGATATGACTCTGAGCTGGATTTTGGCACTAGTTTCTTATTGTTCATCATACTACACCACACTAACCCTGTGTCCATACCACGCCACCCTTGTGACAATAGCACACCAGCCCTGTTTGAACCACACTACACTCCAGCCATGTGTCCACACGCCACTACACCAGTCTATAAAACACCACACTACCCTTGTGTCTGTACCACACCACACCAACCCTGCATTCATACCACACTACCATTGTCATTCCACTCCAAATCTCAGCAAACAGCATCATAACATGCCATTCCATACCCCTTACGAAATCTCAAGAGCCTTGTTAGCATCATACGAGACATGCCCGTAATACCAGCCCCGTCTGCTTCACACCAGGCCTCCATATGGATGTATATATTGTAATGCAAAGTAAATAATACACCAAACCATAATGCTGAGTTTTGTTTCCTGGGGTCAACAGTCGTGAATAGTTTGCTGGATGTTACAATGTACTAATAATGATACAGTACATTACTAGTGCCTGTCTGGTTGTGGTGTCTATATATGGTGATAAAATACTGTGGTTACATCTGTAAATTGTAAACTAGTACTAAAGGTGCCGTCTATTAATAGAACTAGCTAAAGGAACCTTTCTTCATGGCACCACTGGTCTGCCAGTACTTTGCTTCTGGTGGGACAAGTGTAATCAGTGGTTGCTTGAACTAGTTTTGAGGACGGAAGGGGGGGGGGGGGGGAAGTCGATACCTAACTGGTGTCACCACTATGGACATTAAGAACACGGCACCGTTACCCCTTAGTCACACTCCGTGGGTAAAAGCAAACTTTAGTTCTTTTGGCGACCAACAGATGGCGCCACTTGTCCTCTCTCCCGTATTTTTCTCGCTGGTGGCGCCATCTAGTGGCAAAAATGTGAACTAATTGATTTTATTTCCTTTAGCCACCTGTCCCATCACCCAGCCTTAGTAGTTGGTGGCGCCATCTAGTGGCAAAAATGTGAACTAATTGATTTTATTTCCTTTAGCCACCTGTCCCATCACCCAGCCTTAGTAGCTGGTGGCGCCATCTAGTGGCAAAAATGTGAACTAATTGATTTTATTTCCTTTAGCCACCTGTCCCATCACCCATCCTTAGTAGCTGGTGGCGCCATCTAGTGGCAAAAATGTGAACTAATTAGCTTTAATCCTCTTGGCCACCAATAGATGGCGCCACTTACCACTACCCTTTACTAGTGGCAAATGAACTTTCTTCGACAAAGGTGCCAGTACAAGTTTTGGTTCCTGGGTACACAACTAAATATTGAAATGCATCAATGGGTCCACTGGTCCTAACACCAGTAAACCAGTTCAAATGCCGTCTCATCAGACACTATACACACAGTTAATTTCACGAGTGTAGAGGAAAAGAAAACACAGTCTTGCAGACCTATTAAAATGTTTATGTACACCACATAGATAAAAAAAAAAAAAAAATGCAATTGAGACCGAACCTTTATGACCTGTATACTGCGTGAGCTGCCTTTTTTCCCATACAAAGACTTACCTGATCTTTCATATACCATCTCTAGCCTTATGAAATGGTAAAATTCCTAGAATGGTACATTCCTTGACGTCAAGGACTGCAGCTTGATGCCATGAATTAACGTCCTACATCTCCAATTAACCCCTTCAGTATTAGGGGATCTAAGCAAAATAAACTTGCCTAAAAAAGAAAGAAAGAAAAAAATCCACTGGCTAAAGGGCAGCCTGTCTTCTTATCCACTGCAACAACTCTGCCTGACCAAGTGTAGCCCTAATCTCATAGTATCTCCTTAATTAATCTCCTCAACCTGGACTGACCTAGCCTAAATAACCCTATTGTCTGTTTATCCTGATCTAACTAACCTAAATCTGCTAAAATAGCTCATTCAAAAACTGATAAACTTTGAATGTACCCATGGGCAAAGATGCACTTGACAGGTTGCTGATTTGGCTGAATGCAACATGTCCAAATAAAATCATTGTATTTTAGTAAGTGTGGCATGGCAGTGTGGTGTGGTGAGGCAGTTTGGTGTGGTGTGGTGTGGTCTGTCGTGGTAATGTGGTCGGGTGGGGTGTGGTGTGGCAGTGTGGTGGGGTGTGGTGTGGCAGTGTGGAGTGCAGTGTGGTGTGGCGAGATATGGCAGTGTGGTGTGGTGTGGCGGTGTAGGGTGTGGTGTGGCGGTGTAGGGTGTGGTGTGGCGGTGTAGGGTTAGGTGTGGTAGTGTGGGATGTGGTGTGGTGTGTGGTGAGGTGTGGTAGTGTGGGATGTGGTGTGGTGTGGTGTGGCAGTGTGAGATGTGGTGTGGTGTGGCAGTGTGAGATGTGGTGTGGTGTGGCAGTGTGAGATGTGGTGTGGTGTGGCAGTGTGGGATGTGGTGTGGTGTGGCAGTGTGGGATGTGGTGTGGCAGAGTGGTGGTGTAGGGTCGGGTGTGGGAGTGTAGTTTGTTGGGGTGCATGTGATGTGATGTGGTAGGGCAGTGTGGTATGGGGTTAGGGTGGGGGTGGGTGTGGTGTGGCAGCCTCCTGATAACCCAATCAAACACAACCATAAACCTCTAAACTCAAACTCACTCTACCTAAGTCAATCTTGCCCCAGCTTTGCTGAACTCAATCTAACCTAACCTACTTTTCATCTACTGGGGGAAAAAAAAAGCTAAATAACAAGATAATTGAAATGGCTGGAAAAAAGAAGCATGATAGAAAAAAGAACAGAATGCCTTACCTACTTGCTAATATATAAAACATCATCATCCTTTATCCTACACTATACCGTATTTAATTGACCTGTGCAGTTGAGATGTACGGGGCAAGTAGGGCGTTTGAATCATGGCTGCTGATAGGCCGCCAATGATTTAAATCTACACCTCTTCTTATTTTAACTCATATATATTTTTAAACTACCTTCAATACAAGCTGCCAGATTAAACATGGAATAATTTCTGAAGCTGAGGAGGTCAAAATTAGCAATAAAAATTTACTCTTCTCAATGAAACTTAAACGTGATTATAAAGTTTTATGAAACGATGAGTGGTTTGAAGCAAATAATCCATGACACACACCCAGTTCTGCATGTTGCACTACATTCACCAACACTGTACATCTATGTCCACATATTACACTATAATATCCACTCGCAGTGTACACCTACGTCCACATGTTGCACTACAATACATAAATGCATTACTTCAATAACATCGTCGGCAGCCATTCAGCAGCCACGAAACAAATACACCCTACTTGCCCCATACATCTCAGATGCACAGGTCAATCAAATAGACTATACGACAGTGGTTCCCAACCATTATCACCTCTACCTATTTAATGACTGGTTCAGGTGGTCATTATTCACATATTTTATCACTTACCTTCATCACATTAAATGCAATGGTATTTCATGATCAACTGACAAAGGTTACTGAAAATATAGCTTGCTCAACACCTGGTATCATATTTTTTTTTGCAGTGGTATGCATTATTATTTAACTTCCCTAACACTATTTAGTATAAATCAAATGTCATATGTGTACTATGAAAAATGCATGTGTCTATGACCATCTATCTATCTATCTATAGCCCAACGCCCTAATCCGATTGGAGCGCAATAATTACCCACTAAACCCCCAGGCACCAAAATTTGGTTATATGGTTACCACCCAGTGGAGTAAATGGTTTCCTGGTGTACAGGAAACCACTTGGCTTGTCACTCAGTGTAGAGTCACCCACAGGCAGAAGGAAGAGGAAAGAATGAAGGAAAGAAAGACTGAAGAGGGAGTGTAAAGTCACCCGTAGGCAGAAGGACAACGAAAGACTGAAGGAAACAAAGACAGAAGAGGATGGAAGGAAAGAAGGATGGAGAAGAGGAAAGGGCAGACACCAGAGAGCAGCATGTTACATTGAGTGAGTGGATGGTGCGTGCCTCTACCTACTACAAACCCATGTGTCTTGTAACCCACCATTACTTCCAGTTGGCACTGATGGCATAACCAGGCAGCTTCACCACCTGGTTTAAGAAATACCCTTCGACTCCCACCCTATCCCCTGAAAGGAGGTGGGTGGACACCATGATGATGGCAATTTCAACCTGCAGTCTTCCAGTTTCACATGAACCTGTGGCTGCAATTACTACTAGTGCTATAAAAAAAAATGTTTGGGAACCACTGCTCGTCAAACTACAGCACTTTATGTTCATGATCGTAATAAACAAATAAAAGTAAATCCTGAATCCTCTGCAGTGTCTCGCTCCATCCTAACCAGTGGAGAGAGAAAGAGAGAAAAAAAAAACACTCCTGCTCCACGACACACACTAGCGTGGCTCCATATTTTACTAAAGCAATGTTCAAACCCTCACATAACATTCAGGACAGCTTGTGGGCTTCTTAGGTCACAGAAGTTTCAAAGGTCATCACTTACCATCTCATTATTTATCATTAAAGAGGGACGAAGAGGGTGCCTGGTGGCCTGGCGGTGAGAAGGCCCCAGCTGGAGTGACAGATTTGCAGATCCCCTGGTTTCTGTTCCTGTGACACCACCAGGGGTAGTAGGCTGGTATTCTGCCCTGGCATGTATCACACTACAGTACTGGTATTCACATCCACACCTACAGTGGAAGACATCATCTCCAAACCTTCTTCACATGGAATATTGCTGCTATCCTCCCCTGGGGGCACATACCTGGAATTAAATAAATACTAAGTATATTATATTTTATTTCCCCCTATTTTTGTTAACTCCTACACCTATGGCAATACATAATGCACCCCCCCCCCTTTTTCTAATAATTCTATATTCCCACGGTAATACTGTGTACTAACTGTATCTTTTTTAAACCTATGTTTGCTAATACCATAATTCCTACACTATGGAACAGTTCCTTTTTATTCCCATTACTTCCACAGGCCTTTATTCTGTTTAGCAGAAAGCTGACAAATGAGGGGTTGTTGTAGCCTTAATTAACTCTACTGCTGAAGATCTAAGTACTGCAGAGATGTCTTCATGCCAAGGCACTAATATAATTGAGTGGTGGAGCTACCTAGTTAAATACATCCCTTGCCTCCCACCATATCCCTCAAAAGGACGACTGTGAACTAGAGAAGGGCAACTTCAGCCTGCAGTCTATCAGGTTCATATTTCAGACGAACCCGAGTCTACAACTACTGTACTAAGTGATTCTCCCAAATTGTCTGGTACCGTAACAACAATACACAGCAAATAGCACAGCTAAGTAGAAGGTGATAAGGCCACAGCAATTTACTGACATACTACCCTTTATACATCCACTGCTATCTATACAGCTGATCTGAATCCTGTAATTATAAACATTGGTTGTATGAAGGAATCCAAATATTGCCCCTTCTATAGATTGTCATGCTGAAGAGTCAACTTCATCTCTGTCCACATCTACAACCACAAATTTAACTCTATGAAAGGGCTGCCATAAACAAATTCAAGCAGCCCTCTCCCCTGCTTAAAAAAATAAAAATAATAATAATAACTTAATATAACAAAATGCATACCCCATACTTCAATAAACAAATACACTACAAACTTACTACAAACAGCTAGCTCATCCCTAAACTGAGGCTGGTTAAACGCTTATTAAATCCTACATACACCGTACATACATTTAGTGACTGGCGGCAGTATGGAAAGAACAGAGGAAAAGTTCATGAAATGGAGAGATGGCACAGAGGCCAAGAGTTTGAGGACGAACGGGAATAAAAATCAAAGTAATGATCGGCAGTGTGGATGGTGACTCTATGGAGGTCAGCAGAGAATGGCCTTATGCTATGTGCAGGGAGTGAATACTTGACTAAATTCTGTATACTGGCTGTAAAACATGGGTACACAAAAGGTGCAGTAGTGAGCTGAGACAGGCTACAGAAATATGAACTTTGGTGTGGCATGTGCAGGAGAATCAAGTAAATTTCACTACAGTCGTGGCGCGAGACTGAGGTTGTTATTATTGTGCCCTGGCAACCAACCATTCAAAAGTACGTCTGATTTCGTGCACGAGACCCATGCGATTTGTGTACAATATATTCGTGTATAATATGACACGAAATTGGATGCACTTTTGAATGATAGGTTGCCAGGGTTCGACAATGACAATCTCAGTCCTGCGCCGTGACTATAGGAGGATTAATGCTGACTCCAGTAATGTCTGCCTGAAGTGTGTGAGAAGGAATTTAGCTATTTGGTTGATAGAATCAGTGCTGATGGTGAGCTGAGACTAGTTCCATTGCCAGAAGCAGAAGTGGCTGAAAGTAGTTTTGAGAATCACTACATCTCATGACAATGAATGACAACTCCCAGTTCACATGACGGGGAAAGTGTTCATATGTTGTTTGTGCAAGAAGTGAAACACTGTCAGTGGAGGGTGGGAAATTTAATAGGCTGAAGTGAATGAGAGGACGATAATAAGATACACTGAGTAATGCCTCCTTGGAGGGACAGCTTGAACAGTCCATCACTAAGGGAATGGCTTGGTATAAAGTGTATTAGTGACATGATGCAAACTGGATGACTGAAATGATACAAACTGGTGGGAAGAATAGAAGAGGTTAACTGTATGGAGATGATTACAGACATGGATGCTCATGACAATATGCTTAGAGGAAAAGCTAAGCAGACACTGAGTGAGATCTTGCAAGAAAACCTCATGGTAATGGGACTACCCAGAGATGCTGCAAGAGAGTAAGCAGACTGGGAAGCAGCCATCAGGTGACCAAGGCTGATATAGATCAGAATGGAAAATTTACTGTATACAAGCACAGTACCTACTTTGCCTTCACAGCAGTCGATGCTAAATGAATGCTCCACATATCCTTGGTACATGGTCACTGAATCTGTGACCAGCTCATGAGAGAAGACTTCATTACACCAGCAGTCACCTTACTTCAGTCTCCAACAACTGCCACACTCCGAATCTGAAAGAAGTACATACTTATCACCATCCATACATTATCTCACCACTATCATCATATGTGCATGACCTCACACTATCACCATAATCATCCTACCCCTATTTTCATACAATGATTGGGATAAGCAGGATACAGGAAAAATATATATAAATGAAAACACAAACAGATAACTTTTTAACCAAACTCAACTTCCTTCTCATATATCTATATCTATCTATCTATCTATATATATATCACTAACAAAGAACACAATATCAGAACTATCAACAATATCCAGTGGAACATATCGTACAGCCATTCACTCAACAACCCATCAAAGTTCATCATAATCATCACAGGGCTACTTCCCTATAAAGATGCAGTCAGTGGGCAGGATTCATAACAGGATGACAAACACACACTGTTCAAGTTTCACCACAACCATCATCACCATCACAGCTCTACTTGTTTGGAATAAATTAAAAGGATATGATAAAAAACAGGAAAAAGAAAACCCAAAACTAGAACTCTTAATAATACCCAATGAAATATACTGAATAATGCAGTAGGTCTGGGTACCAACCATCCACTCACATAACAATGCTGCCTTCAGGTGACTCAACAAAAGCAAGAGATGCTCCAGCCTCTTCTACAAAAGCTCCTGCAGAAGGAAGCTCCAAACACTGCCTCTCACTGATGCACTGACATTCTCCTCAAAACAGGCTCCAAGCCAGCCATCATCCGAGACCAATCCTTCACAATTAGCTCAGCCCCCCACCACCCCATCACACTTGCATCACTTACATCCATCACAAACATCAACAATGCTGTCCACACTTTCAATACAATTATTCAAAATGCAGACAAAAGACACATCCCAAGAGGCAACAGAGACACAGCCCCAACTTCACGTCAGAAATTCAAGGTCTCGTCGTTTTACGAGACACACAACGACACTCCCCGACACCCCATACACAAGACACAGCACAACAAATACAAGAACTCAACACCCATTTACACAATAAAATACCAGAACAGCAAACACTAAATTGGAATAATTATCTCCAAACACTTGACCACAAAACAAACACCAGCAAATTCTACAAAACACTAAACAGCATCACACTCTCCAACAGCAACACTACACAATCACACACTGCCATCACAACAACAGACACCATACCCTCAAACAAACACTCTCATCAATCACTTTTCACATCAAATCGTGACGACTGATACGTCATCCAACGCAAGAGACCTTTCCTCACAGACCCAGACTTCGCATGTTTCACTTACAACCAGACGAAGCACATCATTAGCAACCTTAAGCACTTATCTGCCTGTGAAGCAAACAACATAAGCAACATACACCTTAAGCACCTTGGACCATATGGTGTACAAGCCCTTACCATCATATCAAACTACAGCTACTCACAAAACAGAATACCCAACATTTGGAAGCATGGCACTATCATCACTATCCCTAAACCCAAAAAAGACCTTACATTACCTTCTTCACATTGCCCCATCACACTCCTCTGCATCCCCTCCAAAATCACTGAGCAACTGGTATCACAACTAGTTACACAAACATTCTTCTTACAGACCTTACACAGAGTTTTTGATGGCATCAATTCAGCTAGGCGACCACACAGAACACTCCTAGTCACACAGGACATTAGCAAAGCTTTTGATGCCATCCCCCATCACAACCTCACAAACAAAATACAGTATTCAAGACAAACAACATAAGATTGCAAAACATTAATACAGTAAAACCTCTCCGAAAACCTGGCAAATTATACCTAATATCATATCTAACTCCACCTAAAATTAACCTTAACTCCCTCAGTAAGATGAAATGTTTTGCCAATTTATTCTTGCTACCTACAAGTGACTTTAGACTGCTTTCAGAAAACCTCATGCCATGAAAGAGTAAATGAAGATGACATGTACAGTTGCGGACATATCAAACAGACACACCTCGTCCACCAGCGAGGTGGTTCAATCCTCTCCCCATCTAGTACGGTAACACTAATAAGTATGGAACTTCACCAGGTTTCATGCAGTCACTGGGATGAACCAGAAGCTGTGATCACTGCTGAAGTGTGCAGTTATTGGTTAATATAACATATAAGCAATATTCCGCCAGAAAATATACAGATAATAGCATGTTATGATAATGGTAAGTTTTTACAATTGTAATGCAATACACCCTCTACATAATGGCAGTTATTACGAATCACACGGATTTCATGAGTGGTTGGGTGTTATGAACCATGCAACAAATAACAATTCATCATATTATTCATAGCTATCAGCTTCACCACAACTACCAGTGAACAGAATATTATTTTGACACCTATCCTCCCTACCATGAACCTGACATTAGTAGGCCTCAGAAATCAAAGCAAGTTCATTATACACAGGAGGCAGCAGGGTGTGGGTGGGGGACCTGGGAGGGATGTGGGTGCAGGAAGTTTGTTTGGAGTGATCCGACCAGCATGCAACTTTGACCATTCAGTACAAGAGCAGACGGACTTTTATCTCTGGTTGTGGGTTACGACCTATTTCCCGCCAACGGCTCGAGCCCAGTGGCCACGATACCGAATGTTTGAACACGTCGGTTGGCTGGCTGAAGTTCCCGGGGACTTTTACACACAGATAAGTAATTCGGATATTGAACAGGTCCATATACTGCATCTCCGGATAAACGAGGCATTATTGTTTTTAACGATGTTTGTTCAGCAAAAGTAACGATGCCCGGGAAACTACCAAACGGCAAGGTGTTCGGCTTTATTGTCAAGGGGCTTGTACCAATTACTTCATTATATTGAAGGTGTACTGTAACTTACTGTAATAACAAAGTGATGGTATATAATGAATAAAATGAAAATATATAATCAGATGGAAGGGGTTAACTGAAGCTGATTTACTGTGAATTAAATGAATGGCAATTTACGATGAAAAATCTTGTCATAATAATGTAATAATAAATATGAGTGCTGGTAATTAACTGCAGTACTCAACTCACGTGTATTTTTCGTACAACTTTTCTCATTTAAGCCATCTCATACTTCCTTTAATTTAACCTGAATCTATCTTTGGTAATCCTTAGAGAGACACTGAACCACTTCTTAAAAATTAAGTTTTTCATCTGGTACCTTTGAAATAATTCAATGACTGCAAAGGTGCATGGAAGTGCATTTTCAATTATGACGAGGATCCATCAATAAACATGGTATGGTAAATATTACATAAGCAATATAGAAGGTTAGGAAGTTTGGTTAGCTATGCACAACACAGATTAGGTTAGGTTGCTATGAAAATTTTGGTTAGGTTTAGATAAGCAGGCATTGATAAGGACAATTTTGTTAAAAAATGGCATTCTACGATTGCATCTGTAAACAAACAACACCTTCTCAAGTGCTTTTCACTACTTTTAAAAGCAATAAAAAATACTGAAACTTGAATACACAATCAGAAAATACTTAAAGGATCCCATGAAGAGCTATAAAAAAGACGGTTGTCTCCAGAACGATTACCCTAACTCTGATACACCTGATGGTAATTAGGCGTGAGAAATTAAATAAATCGGTAAAGAAATGCTGAAATACCACCAAACAGGGTGATAAGACGAAACCCACTGATATTTCTTGCAAGTCTCATACTAACCTCTATGTAACCTTAGTGTAACCCTTGCAACCATCTCTTAATTCATCATGACTAATATGAGCCATGATAAATTATGAGATGGTTAGATAATGTTGAAAAGCTTGAATAAATGACAATAAACGGTGGGTGGTAAAGCCAATACCAAGGCCACACATATAACACTAGTTTGCATCTAAATAATCTTACCTATTCACTTCCAACCTGCCAAATTTAACTGCCAGGCTTCAAAAATGATGGCTTCTACGGTAAAAGGTATCACTTATGATTGTCTAACCAGCATCGTCGAGAAAATGTTCCCTTTACCCAGGATGTCATGTCACTTTCATTTCCTTCATTTTCGAGCATTTGCCCTCACTTACTCATATCCATAATAATCAGTGGTGTAAATAATATAGGCTAATAACTCTGAGATGCACGAGGCTCTTCCTAAATGCGATTATCACAGGTACACTGAGTGGCAGCCAAGGCGGACTTGTGGCTAGCCATGTCATCAGCATTTTCTTCCTTCTCGCGTACATTTCCTCATCTGTGCATCTCCAAATTGGTCAGCAATGCTAATAATAAAATTACTTACCTGTAGAATATGTGAAGCTCTTCCTGGACGGCCAAAATCACTATAATAATATAGACATTCCACAGAGACCGCCCGCCATGACGTTCCCCTCAACAGCCACCTCTCGTAATTGTAGTCTTGTTCAACCATTTCTTCGGCAATATCGACACATTAACACCTCAAGGGAGTTCATTCATATATTTTATCAACAGTGAATTCCTCGTATGGTAACAAGATGCTTTTATAATCCAAATATAGGCAGTTAAATATGTGAGAAGGAACAATGGAACCCAGTTAGCCCGCCGAAACAGTACAGTTGCCAGATGTCGCTATTTTAATGAAACGCGTCTGACAAAACGTAAAATCCATCTACTGCACATTATAAATATGTTATAATCACTGATCTCATTAAAATAGAAAGAACGTGAGCACCCCTTCCCAATCCGTGCCAGCATAAGGGATGAAAATGTTGGATATTGGGCTGCAAATGACCCCTGGCATAGATCATTAAATTAGAAATTTTCTCCCCTACCATAAGTACACAATCAATCAATTGCCAGACGTCTTAATCCCCTAAGGAGTGGCCAGAAACAAACAGCCTCCATGTCGCTCTGTTCCCCATGTCACTGACAGGCTCCCAGCTCAGTAGTTTCACACACCCCTCTTTCATGTACCTCTCTGCTCCATCCTCTCATCCTTGGCCTCCCCCTCCAAAACTCTCTACAGTTTCTTTAGAACTCCTTCCCCTTGCACATGATATGTCCCTCAAATGACTCTTGTACAAGTGACTCTCCGGTATTAATCCTTTCATGCCTGACACTGGATTCACTTTCAGATAAGCCTGCAGCCACATTTTTTCACTCTGTCCTACCCTGGGTCCACACTCTCCTGCTTACAAGACACTTTACTGTTACTGTACCTTACTCTTCCTAGCTACCCAACTCTGTGTTACCTTATTCCAGTCTCCCTAGCTACCCACCTCTGTGTTACTTTACTCAAATAGTCTCCCTAGCTACCCACCTCTGTGTTACTTTACTCAAATAGTCTCCCTAGCTACCCACCTCTGTGTTACTTTACTCAAAAAGTCTCCCTAGCTATCCACCTCTGTGTTACTTTACTCAGATAGTCTCCCTACCTACCCCTGCTACATGTAGTTACCACCATTTTCTTGATCATAATTCTTTGTTAACTCTACTTCCACTATATACAAACAGGATGGAGAAAAGATCTGTATTACCTGCATAACGTGTGAATGCTAACTCTGGCTATATGGGCAGGTGGGATGTATGGTGATCCTGCTCCGAGGGTGGTATCTGAAAGACAACCCAAAGCGGAAGGGATCAAGAAGGATGCAAAACTTATCTACAGCTACATGCCTTAGTCCTAGAAGAGGTGGCCACAAAATAATCACCTATGTCATTGTCCCCATCCCTCCTCAACCTTGGTCTCCCCCTCCCCCCCACTCACAATCCTCTTGTGGTCAACAATCTCAGCCATCCACATTATGAATTAGCAAGAAGGATAGTCAAGGTCTATTACCTGAATAGCAAATGAATGGTAACTTCATCGATATGGACACGTGGCATGCTTCTCCTGGGGGCAATCCTGCTCATAGGGTGATTGACAGCTGAGTGAGAACTGCAAGTGCAAGACATCAAACTGGATGTCGCAAAGCTCCGAGCTGGAGTAAGTTGATCATTCCTGTCAGGAGTCACTTGGGACGGGAAAGAGTTGCAGGTGGTTGACTTGAATGGGAGAACCGTTGTGTCTGCGGAGTCAGAGCGTTATGTTGCTGTTGCAGTCCAAGGTTCATCTCATTACAAGTCTGGTGCACTGCTGGCTGAAGCTGTCCATTTCCTGCAGTTCACCATTCCTTCCTGGGCTTGAGAGGGAGTTGAAGAGATGTTTACATAACTGGGGGCTCTCCCACATGAGAGTGTCTCTATACTACTCACTGAATGGAGGTGCAAAGGGTAATGAAACACACTAGACATGAATAAATCTGTATATTTTAATAACTAAACTATGAAGTAAAAACCGTGACAGATGTCAGTGTAAATAGAGTGGCACAGCCAGAGTCGGGTGGGTGGGAGGGAGGAGGAGGATGAGGAGGAGGCAAATTCATTGGTGGTAAAATACTCATCATCTAATTCTTTGACATTTTTTTTAACCTTGATTCTGGGTAATGTCCTTTCAGATTATTCTTGTTGCTATCAGCCAATTTAATTCAACTTATGATACACTGATGAGGTTTATTATTGTTACTGTATATACATATATATATAGATACTGTATATCTAACCTCTCCAATAAGAAAAGTCCATCCAATACTGAATATGATTGTCAGGACTTACAAATAAAATGAAAAAGACATCAGAATCAATGGGTTAAAAAATATGAGACGTTAGTAAATGCATTGACGATAAGAAATTACTGATCACAAAATTATCTTTACAATTTCTAGAATACTGGTACATGAAATGCTTGCAAAGTTCTTGGTGATCTGGAGGAAAGAAAGAAAAAAAAATTGCACTGCTGGCAAATCTGCTGATCAAAAAATTTCAGTCATCAAAATATTCACTGTATTTTTAAAGCATTATGTGAAACTAATTTAAAGTGCCCTGAAGAAAGGTTGTAAAGGTAAAGTATGCAGAATAACACACACCAACAAACAGCATTCAAGCACCAATGACTGATATTAATGGTGAACTGAATGCACAAATGAGGTAACACAACTTTGACTAGAAACCATGGAACAGAAGTCAACATATTCCTGTCCTCTGACTAGAATGTAATTTGACACAGGTTAGTACTCTTCATTATTGCAAAATTATGGAATACAAGGAAGGCCAAACTTTTGTACAGACTATAAAAATGATGGAAGTCTGAAGCTCGTTGGGATAAGTTGAAGGCTTAGGACTGTATTCCTGTCAGTTTAGGGTTCCAGCACCTCTTCCCAAGTTATTTTGCACATTATGCCTTGTTCTTCACTTCTAAATTATTTATATATTTGTGGTGGTACACTATATTATATTTTTTCATGCACCTCGCCATAAGGAAGGACACTATTCTGACCCTGTCGAGGTGCTGTCTACAACAAGAAGGCATGTTTGCTAGTGGTCAATCAGTTTGCTCTGCCAGACAGACTGGGGTACAGCAACAACACACTACAGTATATATATCATGCAAGAATACTAATGTATCATATGCAAAAATAACTAGTAAGGAAGAGGTAGAAGGCTTCCTAACTCAACAAGAATACAAGTCTTAGAGAGCAGCAGGGCTCAAGACATCCTACTGTGAATTACTCAGATTAGTAACAGTCAAGTCATTACTTATACAACATTTGAACCTTACTTAATAACACAGAATTACTGATCACTTTTTCCACTCTAAAATACTTAAGGCCTCATTACTGATTGGACTTAATAGGGAACTAAAGAGACAGTGATCCAGGGTGTGGGGTTGTGAGAAGGTCCACAAGTGGTTAGAGATGTGGTCTTCTGTCCAAAAAGATGCTTGTTCAAGATAACATTCTTTTGTATGTTAGTCGTTGGTCTGGTGGTTTGGAAAGTGGTCTGCCATCCGAAAAAAATGCAAGTTCGATTCCAGGCTGGGGCAGGGAAGAGTCTGATTAATTTCAATAGACAACATTTCTTTTTTACTAATCTTCCATAAACCAGACTCTACTGATCTCTCACAAGACCTGCTGACCTGTCACAAAAACACTCCCACTAATACCATCACATCAGCCCTGAGCAACACAGATGTGGTATTAGTTACAAAGTGGTGACAAGTCAAAGCGTGTGGTGGATGTAAAAGACGATATCAATTAGCGGAGGGGCAAAACCCGACTCTCCCCTCAAAGAATATCGAAATTCAGGGTGAATTTCACGGCTCCAATATTCATGTCATCTGTGAATTATCTGAATGAAAAGACAGTCCACCTGAGACCAAAAAAGCACAGGGATTTACTGTCAAACTATTATCCTTTTACCTTAACTTGGTCCAAATTTTATTCTTTTGCTGCTTACTTCACAGTAGTAAGTGCCAGAGAAAGACAATGCTCTACATTCCTTCCACAGCACTTTGTTATGACTGGTATCATTCTACCGTTAATCTACTATTACAACTCGAGAAGGAGAGGTGGCAATTTTCGCCCAAGTCAAAGTGAAACGCATACAGTATATTAGTAAAACACTGAATGCCCGATTATTTTTTAGTCTGACTACATACAGACATCAGCTGCAACAGTCTATTAAGCTCTATGATATTCTCCTCCTACACACAGCTAATACTGTACAATGTCATCTAAAACTGAAGTCTGTATTAGTAAAACAGAGATGGTGAAAATGCAGGGAGGTCCCTGGTTTGGTCATGTGGACAGAATGGATAATGAGAGACAGAGTAGAAGAGCGCAGGTGAAGGGGTAGACTGAGGATGGGGTGGAACGGTATATGAGTGAGGATGGTGTGAGCTGGAGGAAGGGCAGAATGACGGAGGACAGGAGGACACAAAGGCATTCTGTTTGTGGCAACCATTTCTGCGACTAAGGCAATGGACAGACAGACATAACAGCATTTGGGATGCTGCTGAGAGGATTACAAGTGGTTAGCCTGCATGCCAATCTGCAGAGTGCATTCAGCAAGAAGTGAGAAAGACCACAAATGCTTTACTTTGCTACTGTGACCTCTGATTCAACTGGACAAGAACTTCAATGGGCTGTATAAGTATAGCCCTTGGAAGTAGACCCTTATAAGCCACAACTGGTTGGAGCACCTGAACCCACTAGACCACCAGACATTTACCATATATATATATATATATATATATATATATATAAACAGGGGCCTTGTCAACACATTCACAACCTGTTTTAATAACACATTTAATAATGACATGAAACACTTTGCCAGTACCCACAAACAGATATTTGATATACCTACCCAACTATGATATAAACTCTTTTTGATGTACGGTATTCACATATGCATGTAGTTAAATCTAATGGCCGAATGCTCAAATCTTAAACCACAAAGAGGAACATATGTATACAGTACATATGCAACCTATATATATATATATATATATATATATATATATATATATACACACACACAAACATATGCACAAATAACACTGCTGTTTCTCCTACTGAATATATCTACTGAGGCTAGGTATAATACAGCTGATGTTTTCTATGGACTGGACGCAAAACCAAGTGCTCAAACAAGCCAATTACAATGGCTGCTGGAAACAGCTGGAAAAAAAAAAAAAAAAAATCTCTGATGTTTAATAATATATGAAACACTGTGTGAGTCCTATCTTGGACTTTGACTCTATGCACTTGTGGCTGAATGTTTCCTGCCTGAGAGTGATCATTGTGTGGCTAGGTACCTAATTTGTAGCCATGCTTCACTCTTGGTTCAGTACACTTGTTGTAACTTCACGAAGACCTGTACACATTTTAAGCATAAATGAAGGCCTGGTATACCCAAACTGGAGTGTATATACTTGACTAATAACAAAGGAAACTCATTCCTACCACATAAATATTCATAAAATTTCACACATCCACTAGTTCATATTTGAGCTATGGGCATGCCCAGTTCCATCATATGAATGGAAATTGACTCTAGTACCTCCCAGGGATGATGACTGCCTTCCTCTCTGTGATTTTGGTTTGAAGCAAAGAGCCTTAAGTTCGATGTGAGGTAAATACGCACTTCAACCCACATAACAGAAAATAATCTAGATTCTGAAGCATATACACAAGCACCAATGATCACACTAACAATATTCTGAGGGATGGGTCTTGTTATACAGACACAGCAGAAATTTGATCATCCATCATCATCATCCTGACTCTTTCTCGCTCATCCACCATTGCCCCACAAGGAGCATAGAGGTCAGGGGATAGGCTACTCAGCTGACATTTATGATTAGAGCAACCAGTTGCTCATCCCTGAGCAACAAGCTTTAACCATCCCCCACAATGAGACCCTAATGGGTAATATCCAGTTGGAGTGCCTTAACCCACTCGACCACCAGGCATCTAAAAATTGTATACCATTCAATAATCCATATGCAAGCAGCTCTCATTATACGTTACAGATAAGCTACAATATATCACAACTTGCTTCAGATAATCAAAGTCCTACTGTATTCTATTTAAATCTACTTTATTCTCTTCTAATGAGCACATGCATCCTGTGGGAACATATGACACAAGCACACTTTGGTGGGTGTCTGCTTCCTACAGGCTTAGACTTTTTTATATTCAATGTCTGGTTTGGCAGGGGAGTCTCAAGGCAAGGATGCAGATGAACTCCTTGGATCTGGCTGACATCCTTTTTGGTTTACTCTTGCTGCCATTAGACAATTTATTCAGCATAGTGTACGCTTCTCATACAATGTGGGTTTATTAGTACTATACCTAACCCCTCTAGTTTAAAATGCCTATTCCTAGCTGAACAAAACCATTAGGAGATGGCAAGACCAAGATGAAAAGACATCCCTAGATGGAAGGGATTACTGTAAAGGCAAGTGGATGAGGATTACAGGCAAGGTGTGAAAGAAGAGAAGGCAATGAGGGTGCTAGTATGGTACTGTACCAGTGATGCAAAATGTGGTGGGGTGCAGCAGAGCATGCAGGATATTTTAAAAACTGGTTAATAACAGGATGACTTAGAGAAATCCTTGAGGAGGTGGGGTCTGGGGCCTCGTACGGGTAATTTTAGGGTGGCCAGGCATATCAGGAATGGGCTGAGAGGTGAAAGGGTTGGGTGCTGGGGAAATGTGACATACAAGACACAAGGTGTAAGGCTGGAAAGTTCAATTAGCCATGATAATGAACTTGCAGACAAGTTCAACTTGCTAGCAAAAGTGTTCAACTAGTAAAAATGTTCAGCTTGTGAACATTTGTAACTAGCTAACTTTTTCAGCTAGCAGGTAAATTAAACTGACAGATATCTTTAACTAGCTAGCCAAAATGTTTGGTTAGCTGCCATATTCAAGTCATTGCATTGTTCAACCAGCAGATCCTCCTCCAGACAGCTCCTCCTCATATTGCTTTCGGAAACAGTCACCAACGGGGAAGAAGTCCCAACAACGCTGCTGGTACATGTTCCATACATACGTCTCCTGACCCGTGTACTCTGTCTCATCTTTGTTGATCAGATGCATTAAGAAGAACCTGAGAAGGAAATGCGCGTTTTATTCATGTAAAGATCAAGTGATGGATGTTGTTGTCGTGGTTGCTGTGCCGCCAGGTTCACCTGGCTGAACCTAGCAGACTGCAGGCTTAATTTGTCCCTCTTCTGCAATCCACCATCCCCCCTTCAGAGGATAGGGAGGAGCTGATGGATGTTTGTATAACCAGGTTGCGAAGCTGCCTAGGTACATTGGTGTCCTTCACTAGTGCCTTAATTCCTATTTAAAATCATGTGACAGCAGCAACAATGACAGTGGTGAATAAAGAAAATAAATAAATAAATAAAACTTACAGGGAATATTCACTGTACAGTAATGTACTACACTATGAATCCTTCACATGTACAATAATTACATGATCAGCATTCCAACCCTAACTCCAACTGAAGAGGTGAGGTAAAATAAAACACATGAGAGGTCATGCGACGTGAGGTGTTCTCCCACCAAATCATAAAATGCCAAAAACCAGGTTCAGAGTTCAGTATAAATTTTGCAACCTTGACTTTTCTGATTTTGATTGTGGATTTTTTTTTTTTCCTAGGAAAGGTTTGTGAGTGTAGACTGTGATTCTTATAATACTTTGGCCATAGCTATGAAATGCACATTAATTAAAAATATTATTAAGTTTTAAAGTTTTCTTATTTTGTGGAACTTTCAACCCATTTTCTGGCAAAACTTCAGCAAAAAACAACATTGAACAGAACAAAGATATGTACCATTAAACAATATGAATATGCTGTGCCCCCCTCCAAAAAAAGGTCATATAAGTAGGCCTTAAAAACCACTGTTTTTGCCAATTCCTGAGCACCCAGGAACAGTTTCATCACTATCACCAGCACGACGGGACATTGTTACCCAAGTAATCACACATGAAACTCCATAAAAGTTGCGAAAGATGGCTATAATACAGTATAGTGATAATTTTTTTCTGCATACTATGAAAAGCACAACGGTTGGGACTGATGAATGACACAGCAAAAACTCTTGCCAAACGCACCGCCATGTATGACCAGCCAATCAGTAAGAGAGGCTCGCACACTGACTACGTTCTCACTGATTGCAACACACACACACACACACACACACACATACACACACAGAGTCAAGATGTGCTCGTGGACAGCCCTTGATGAATAATAAATGGCTAGCATCAGGATGTAGAATACTTTTTTTGAAGGACTTTTGTCCAAGGCCACATCATACAGTATGGGTGAAGATGGTGTTATCCAACAAACAAGCATTTTCCGGCCTGTGGTCTGTGAACCCCTTCCGTCACACAGCTCCTCATAATTATGATGTATGAAAAAGTACAAAAATGATGCCAGTACTTACATGTAATTAGCCAAGTTGTGTTCTTTCAGTACATGCATATCAAAGCCGTGCGGAACTGCATCAAAGTAATCACTGCCAATACCACAGATGAAGCAGTTGCTCTCTAAGTTATCTTTCACAGACTCCAGCTGGTCTCTTAGTTCACCAAATGCATCAATGATCAAACCTAGGGACAGTACAAAGAATGATTATAACTTATTTATTCTAAGCTAATGAAGATCACTAACCCTACTGGCCAAGTGACATGAGCCTGAAGGGATGGTTTGACTAATAATAAAAAGAAGACTTATTCCTACCTAATAATTGAGTCTAACTTAATTCTACACAACCATGATTTAGTACTGAAGTTGGGGAAGTGACCCAGTCCCTTTGGGGAGGGGGGCTGGATGTAAATGTGCCCTATTCTGAACAAAAGCGTACTGATACGGAGGAAGAAATGGGAGGCTTTGACCTCCGCTTCATTTTACACCTTGACACTGTCCTATATGTCACTTATAATTTTCAGTATCTACACAGCTTGCATCAATAACATGTGGAGGATACTGATGAGTGAGTAACATGGAAAATACACTGCCATAGAAGGGGTGCTGATAAATCTTACAAGGCCATACAGAATACTATCTATTAATAGCTAGATGGCTTAATCACATGAGGGATGGCCACAAACAAATCACCTCCATGTCGCCCTGTCCCCTGCCATTTCGTTGCCCTCCCCCCAACTTATACCCCTTCTCTCATAAACAAAAAGGTACTTCTGAACCCCCTAACCACATGGACCCCCACTAAACACAACAACATACCCTGAATGATAGCCAGCAGGATGACAATGATGAAGAAGAAGAAAGTAATGTCGAAGACGATGCGGTAAAGTTCGTATTTATCTCCATCGGGCGCCTCGATCTCATCACCAATGCCACCACCAGCCCTTACACCCTTGTACAAGTGGAACACAAAGCACTGTGGGGAAAAAATATTGTTACATTACATAAGGTATTATTAGGTCATATTATTATTCTTACTTTACCTTAACTTAAAACTGTGATCTCACCATCTTGAATGCTGACTTGGAACAAGAGATTAACACCATATTATGATACCAGTCATAAAAAAGAGCTATGGAAAAGAAGTACAGCAATACAACAATATTGTCATTGCCATAAAGTTCCATGAAATAAGCTACAAAAGGACAAATATCTGGGCCAAATTAAGGTGAAAAGAACATAGGTTTGGGAATGAGGAGAGGATACAATAACTCATTAGTTCATACATGATCCAATCCAATGTTGCCCCATGATAAGCGTAGAAGCCCAATGCTAGGCTAGTTGGTCTTGACATTTACGATGAGACTGACCAGCCTTTTGTTTGTTCTCCAATATTTTTTTTATCAAAAATCAAATGTCAAACATCTGAGATGTATGCAGTACTAAAATAGTTTTCCTTGAGGATGTAGGTCTATAAGAAAACAGCCCAAATCCGTGTCACTTCTGCTCATATTTACCTGTATTTTTTCCATCTTTACTGAATATTTTTTGACTGATAAATGTGATCAGGAACCTAACCCCCCCTATTTCTTAACAATCTTATGGATAAAATCAGTTCATTATTCAACCAATTCACTATTCAACCACTTTTCATGGAATGCATCCCCGTCAAATAGTGGGGGAGAGTTGTAGTAGCACCACAAGAATACAAAATTTGTGTTGATGATAAATACAGAGACACAATAGGCAGACATAACCTACAGACACAACCAAGAATATGCCAATAAATGGGATGAACAATACGCATATTGCAACATTTCTGGTCCATAACATCATCCCAGTTATAGAAATGTCCCTCAATTACCTCCCTATATCCTCAAAGTTGGATGGTGGACTGCAGGAGAAGGATAACCTTAGCCTGCAGTCCACCAGGTTCACATCAAAATAAGCCAGGGACTACAGCCATATGCAGACATACAACAGACAGACACAGCCAGAAAATTAATAAACAAAGAAATGGTACATACAGTAAGCATATCATGACACTTCTGATCCACAACATCGTCCTCTTCTGTGACGTAGAACTTGCGGAAGAAGTTGAAGGCGATGACGGTGTAGCAGTATACTATGATGGTGAGCAGCATGCAAGTCAGGATCAGCTGTGAGAGAGAGAAAAAATTAGTTTACAGTACGAATGAAGCTGAGGGAGATGAAATGAAAATCAGTTTACTACAGTATGTGTCTGACAGTGCAGGACGGATGAAGTTGCGACGGGGAGAAAACAAGAAGTTAGTTTATGGTAAAATTACCAGTGAGGGACAGATGAAGTTGACAGGGGCAGAAAATGAAAAATTATGCAACAACTTACGTGAAGGAAAGATTCATTTTTTCATCATTCATTGCCAGACGCCATGTATCCCAGATGGGGTGGCCAAGGGCTTAGAGTTAATTGTTTTACAGGGAGGGGCACTAATCCTCCACCCACCCCACTTGACACGTAGGGAGAACGTTGACAACACAAATTTATCATGTGTAACAAAGTACAAACATTCTAACCCCCTCCCTATTTTTTCAGTAACTAAGCTGATGTAGGTTTATATCCAAGGGGTGGCTGGGGTTTATTGCTAATGTAGTGTTACTCAGAGATGGGTGAGGATGGTCACCCTCATCTTAAATGTCAGGACAAACTTGCCTAGCCCTGGGCTCCTACACTCCTCATGGGGCAACACTGTATTAGATGATGAATGAATGAATGAAAGGTGTAAAGATGGAGGCAGATGCCAAGAAACACTTAACCAAAATGATCATAAAATAGGCATCTGATCTTGTATAGTCGCAGCGCGTGACTCTGAGGTTGTTCTTATCGTGCCCTGGCAACCTACCATTCAAAAGTGCATCTGATTTAGTGTATAATATGAGACATGTGATTCGTGTATAATAATATTCGTGCATAATAATATGATTTGTGCATAATATGATACGAAATCGGATGCACTTTTGAATGGTAGGTTGCCAGGGTAGGGTAATGACAACCTCAGTGTCATGTGCCATGACCATAGTAAGGATACAAGGCCACTGCATCATTTAGGTTATCATTCATCCCTCATCTAAGCCTTTCCTGCCTCAGCAAAGTGAAAGGTCCCAAGATTGATCAGTTGGTCATGGTTCTTAAGGCTCACATTTACACACCATTCATGCCTTGATTCCACCTCACAGACATAAACATCCACACTTAAGCACTCCAGACACAATATAACTCAATGCAAGCCCACACCTGTTTGCCGTTGTGTGTGACCGACTGCAGGATCGTCTTCAGTGACGGGATGGACACAGCCACATCGAGGAGGTGAGCGGCAAAGAAGAAGTAGTTGATGTTGCCGAGCAATGAGAATGTCAGGTACCACAGGTTATACAAGAATTGCTGCAAAGACGGAAAGAGAAGGTAGGTTACTGTACTGTGTGTCTTAGTATGGTGAGGACCATCATGACAATGATTATGACAACAATAATGATGATTATAATGACTGATGATGATGGTGATCAAGTGCTCATTTATTCTGAAGTGTATGGCAGTCTGGTCTCAGGTCTCTAGCCCCCCCCCCTCTTTTTAAAACCCCCTAAGAGTGTGGGCACATACCACTTCCTTGTTGCACTGTTCTTTGCCATCAGGCTGCCCTCCCATAGATTCAAACCACCCTCATTCATACGCCTCTTCAGCCCATTTCCCTAACGTATCCCTGGTCTCCCACTCCCCCGCACTAAATACACTCTGCTAATCAATCTCTCAACATGACAAAACCAATCAGGGTTCTCCTCCAACACTTTCCTGCACATGTACATCAACGCCACAATGTTCCTGAACTTCCTAACTTGTCTGTCTGTCTCTCCACACAATTCTAGTACTTAAAAACTCACATCGTTGGTGACTGTGACGCCTGCCTTCCAGATCTGATATCTCCAGTCCACCGATGTCAGACTGAAAGAGGAGAAAAAAATTGTTTAAGACAATTTGTGTATGAATGTATCTGCAACTCATCTATCTCTTTACAATATCTATCTGTCCATCCACATACCTTAGATATCTATCTATCTATGACAGATTAAGAAACCAGTGATCACTCCCAAAAGTTGTTGGACACTTAGGAAAAAAACGAATCTATGATGTGTAATAAGATTTGTAACAATGTGAGTCTCGGCTTGGGCTCTAACCCTCTATGTACTTGTGGCTGAATGTTTCCTATTTGGGAGTGATGATTGTGTAGGTAGTTACCAGGCTTGTAAACTTATTTAACTCTCCAGGCAAAAAGGAAAGTGAAAAAAAGGTGACTCTGATTGAAGATTTACTGAATACAGAACACTAAGGAAGGACCAATATCGGGATCCCTGCCAATACATAAAAACACATCAAGATAGTCATTTCTAAACAGGCTTCCTCTTGTTTCAAACTCAGTCATTTCCCTCCCAAGAAGGAGGGACGTACAGCCATAGTATTCTCTAATTCTATCAATGAGCTAAGAGAAATAATGTGGGAAACATAGGTCACTCATTCATCCATCCAGCATCCAATCCTACGTCACCCCATAGAGAAGTGTAGGAACCGGGCGCTAGGCATGTTGGTCCTGACATTTAAGATGAGGGTGACCAGCCTGACTCGTTACCAAGTGGCATTATGTGAGCAATAAACCCCAACCGCCCCTTGGTTTCATAATACTTTTATATTTCTACTTGGCAGTATTTTCCTATGTTTAACTGTGCTGACAGTCTAAAAAATAATTATAAAATTTACTCACTTATGACATCTGAAGTTTTTACAGCAACAAAGAAAATACCAGTTTTAATAAAACCAAGACATTTCACCATATTAATGCCCCCCCCCCCCCAAAAAAAAAGCTTCCCCTTGCTCACTGTTGTTTCTAAGATGAGCAGGATGGATATGAAGCCATAGAACTATCTTATGCTACTGCTGAGCTACATGAAATGGACCTACAAGAGAATGAAAACCTCCGCCACACTAAGATGAACGAACTATAATACTCACTATCCGATGATTCCTGTCGATGCTTCCTCCTGTTTAAAGCTCATCGTCGTTTCCATTCCCAGCAGGTTGGATATGGCATCAAAGTCGTAGGTCTCACTGTACTTCTGACGCACCTTCTTCTTCACAAATTTGTCCCAGTAGTTGTTGGGGAAGCTCCTGTTGGATGATGCAAGGGTAAGATAATGGGCACTGTAGGCTCTGTACCACATCTTTCGCATATGTTTTTAATGGAGCCAAGATTCCAAGTGCTTGAAAGATGAGTGAATGCAAGTGTGGCTCATTCAACTAGGCAAACTTGGTAAGTATATCATTCTGTCTTTTCTTCCCCCCCCCCCTCTCTCTCTGGACCTTACCTCACCCCATCCTGGGAGAGGAATGGAGGTCTGGATGATGATGAATCTTTAGCAAAGCCAATGTTTCCATCAGTAACACACAAGAGGATACTGGAGTGAGACAAAGTTGTGATAATGCTGAACTGACCTGTTATGATTTACCCTGACCTACCCTGACTGTTTCTGTACACATTTCGTCCTTTCACTCTCAATCTATATCCAACATTCAGCATCTCCATTCTCACAATCCTTCATTCACTCAAGTTACCCTCCCCCCACCTTCTCAAAGTCCCCTTCTTTGATTCTATGCCAGACCTATTTTTCTGCTGACTTATTTTTCTTCCCTCTTAAGATTTCTCTCTCTCTCTCTGTTTCCTCATTTTCCCTTATTTCAGGTTGTCACTTCACTCATTTTTTTCTTCCTTTGCACACTCTCTCTCTCTCTGTCTGTAGGCAATTTGTGATGTGTCCCCACCCTACCCTCTCTGTCACTTACTTTGCTGATATGACCAGTTTATCCCAGTGTGCCTTGATATCATCATCCTCAGGCTGCTCTGCCACATAGACACCATCAAATTCCAGTCTGCGTGCCACATCCTTTTCTCTCTTGAAGATGACTAGTGGCATCTGTGGGGGACAGGAAAAAGCCACCTTAACACTTCAGCCCAACGATGTATTTTTCATTTCAACCCCATCAGCCTCAGGATATTTTTACTTCAGTCTTGTCACTGTTGGAGTATTTTATTTATTTAAGGAGAACTAACCTGAAGAAGGTGCAAGTAAGGCCAAACTAAACACTACTGACTGTGGGTGCAAAATTCACATCTAAACGGTCCATGGTTCTGTGAAATCAAGACAACATGAAGAAGCAACACCATACCTTAAGGTGGTAGTATGCCAGCAACATGCAGAGTGCAACCAGGCTGTGAGTCATTGCAAAGAGGCGAATTATGTGCTCCAGGTAGAAGTACCGATCGTCCATGTGGATCCACTCATTCTCCTGAGTGTGGAAGATGGATTTAATGGTTAAGTTGACAGGGTATATCAGAGTACTTAAAAATAATATATAAATAAATACAGTAAACCCTCTATAATTTGGATTAATTGAGGGGAACCCTATGTTGAATTATCCAAAAATCCGAATTATTGGAGCTCATGCTTGCCCCTATCCCCAAATCACACCCATGCTCACTAAAACATGGCTTTTTCACAAAATCATTGAACAGTACCATATATTATTACTTTATACTCAAAGAGTGCACAATACAATAAATAAAATAGTGTCAAACCTTGATAATAAAGTCTTGCAACACAGTAGTAGAGTACAGTACACTTTACTGAAGGTACTGTACAGTTCTTAAAAATTACATTTATTACTACACTTACCACAACAAAAAACTGTTCACGTCCACTTATCGCTGTAACCCTTTTCAGACTTGTCTCGCTTAATTCGAATTTCTGTCCGAATTAAAATTATTTGTCTGGTGGTCAAAAAAGATCCGAATGAACCGATTTCCGAATCACTCGGGTTCGAATTAGAGAGGGTTTACTGTCAATAAATAAAATCAGTATATTATCCCTTCTGAAGTGTTGAGGCCACAATATGACTACCAGAATCTGTATATTTAAGGGTACATGACCACCCTACTTCTACTGATGGATTTTTTTTTTTTTTTTTTGTCCGACTCTGGGCATAGGCTTCACAGCCTGCTCCGAATGCCCAGTAGTTCTCCTACATACCAAACACCTCTGCATGTCACCACTTCGTCACTAACACCCACCGTCCATACCGAATACACGTTAGAGCTGTTGCATACAGGACTGGTGTATTGGTATCACTGGGGGTATTTTTACGACATGTCGGCAGGTCTTCTGGTAGATCAGTAAAGTCTGATTTTCGTGCAATTCAAATCCTTAAACTGTTCCCTGCCCCATCAGGGATTTGAACCTTGGTCTGGTAGGACTGCAGGCCACCTCTCTACCGACTGAGCCACCACCTCCCCCACGTGACTGATGAACCTGTGACTGGGGTGCTCTATTCACTTATGCCATGGGGCAATCACCCATGGTGCTAATTCGCCCACGATCTTGGGCTACAAGGCCAATGCAATACCTTATTCAATAGTTACCTCTCACAGGAGTTACCCTAGGTACTCATTTTACCTACCAACCCACAAAGGGTTGGTGGACACCTGAGAACGTTAGCCAAGTTTCAACCCTTGGCTGGAAAGAGATGCCTTCATGTGATGGCACTGATGTAATCAGGTAGCTCTGGTGTCCAGTTATAAAAATATCCCTCAGCTCCATGTTCCCCAGAAAAAGGATGGTGGACTGAGGAAGAAGGACAACTATGGCCTTAACTCCACCTGGTCCACATCCACATGCTGGTAGGGTTACAACAGGAACAAAAATAGAAACAAATAAATACCCCTTCATATCCTCAACTCACATCATCATCTTCATCTTCATCATCGTCATCACCAGAGAGGGTAAAGTTGCCAGAGCCCACTTCATCGTCACCATCATCATCGCCGAGCACTGGACTGTCACCAGACCCTAGGAGATCGCCAGAACCAAACATGGAGAACGGATTGTTGACATCTTCCTCTTCTTCTTCTTCCTCATCTCCTCCAATTGCTGAGGCCTGGGGTACACAGAGAGAAGAATATAGATAGATGCTGAGACAGATGAATATATATATATATATATATATATATATATATATATATATACATTCATCTTTGGGAGTGTTCACACGGCCACGTACTGCATTGGCGGACACAAGGGGTGCTGTGGTTGAACCAGTGTCGCTTACTATAAAGTATGCTTGCACCCAGTCGGCTTGTGCGGGCTGATTACACTTGGTTCACAGACTACACACACATCCAAAGCCACTCCAACACTACAATACACTTACAAGCACTTCTCACCCTACATACAATCTCTACCAGACAGCCTAAGCCACTTGGTATAGATACATTGGCTGTATCGTCCCAACTTCAGTCAGGATAGGCCGGTCCTGCAGTGGATACTCAAAGGGCTAATGAAGATGATATATATATATATATATTTGTAACTGGCAAAGTGGGAAACCTGTCATTGCATAGAATGCCAAGGTATTCTACAGAATGCCTAAAACTTCAAGACAAGGTATAAAATAAAATCATCTGTACACATTTCCTAGGTATTCTGTAGATTACTGAGTTTGTTTTAGGCAACGTGTGAAATAACCAAACTGCAGCAAACAGGCTAATCGTGAAATCAGTCATTTCACTTACATTGTCAATTTAGGCTGCGAGTAGGTTAGGCTGGGACAATCAAGTTAAATTTAGGTTAGATTAGGTAAGGTTAACTTAAATAAATGTATATAAGGTCAAAATAAAATACGCTGATTTCATACTTTGCCAAAAAATGCTAGAGATTCTATAGAATACCTATTCATTCTATACAATATCTTAGTATTAAACAATGCCAGTAACATACAGTATACACAGATAAACCAAGACTAATAGAGACATTAGATTGATAAACTGATGCAGGTAGGTACCTCTAGGCAGGTAGGGAGAAACAGACAGATAAACAGACACACATACTTCATCAGACGACACCAAAACAGGCCACAGACATCAACAGACTACTGGGCAGTACAACGTAAGACAAAGTAACAAGAAAAAAATATGATATAAGCCAATACAACAAAATGTAAGTGGCAAAAACAAAATAGGCAAGTTTGCCACCATATCCTACCTTGGAAGCCTTTGAATGTTGGCATGAAATAAAACAATGGATTACTTAACAACCAGGTATTGTTATCCTTACTGTAACAGCACTAACTACTGAACAAGGTAATTCCGTGGATCAATGTATCAACTGTAAATTCCTCATCCTTATCGTCCATATGCACCTATTTCCCCACTCTAAGAATGCTGTGAGGTAGGATCCACAAAAGAGAGAGACAGAGAGGGGGGGGGGGAACTAATCAAAGTCTGCAATTCTGAAGATGATGATGAAAATGGCAGCAGATGCCTCACCTTGTAGAAGAGAAGGATAAAGTTGATACAGAAGGCCAGGACCAGAGCAGCATACTTCAAGTTGTAGAAGTTTCTTGCCAGGAAGCTGACGGCTCGCTTGTTGTAGCTGCTGATATCAACCTGATGAAGAAAGACACTATACTGAACTCTATATTCAGTGTTATTAAGTTAATATATAAGAGAATGAATAGGAAGGCTGCCAGAGATCAAGAAGCCAAGGCTGAAGCATAACAGCATGTTGCAGTCTTTATAAACAATATGTGCATGTGAACAATGCAAGCATCTCAGTATAAGATGACATCGCATGTTGTGCTTTTCATGTGCTGGCATGAAATTACAACAGTGACTGTGGTGTTGCAAAGATCCTAACTGTGGAATGCTATACTGTACTCTGATTTTAACCACTTATACACTGATGTGTTCTTTACAATCAAGCTACCTCTGGATACTTTTATTTAACTTGGCTGTGAAGGGGCTAATAAAAGCTATATCTAACCCTTCCAGAGCAAAATCTCTCTGAAACTGAGTACAAACATTTGGAGACAGGAAGACTGAAGCTGTTTATAGTGGTGTTGTGTACTGAGTGACTTACAAGAGAGAATGGAGTGCAGAACAGTGCCTTACCATGGAGTACAAGGTTCTCCTGATAAACCCAAGGCCTTGGTGCTTTTGAGGGGCAGTTGGTGGGGGTGTTGGTGTAGACGGCCGGGAAGCCCCTGCCTCAGAGGGGGGAGGCTGTGTAGGGGTGGGGGGTGTCGGAGTAAGTTGGGAGGGGTCTATATGCATGGGATGAAGCAGAGATGTGTCTATGTCTGTGGAGATGGACTTCAATCCCTCATATGGATCTCTTTCCCTTGAGATAGTTAGCATCACTTCCTCATCTTCTGCTTCTATCGTCTCTATGTGTGGTGGATGGAAAAATGAGGAGGCCAAAGGTACAGACAAACCCTGGTCTGGCAGAGAACTTGGAGGGGCAGGGATAAAAGTCGATGTCAAAACGCCACAGCACGGAGGAGAAACCGAGTGAGTTTGCAGGGTCTGGCTGGGCGAAAGAGCTGGAGAGGAGTGTGAGTGGTTGAAGTGATGCAGAGATGATCGTGGCTGTAAGTGGGTGAATGAGGGAAGGTGTGAGGGTGATGTGCCGAGGAGTGGAAAAGTCAATGATGATAAAGATAGGTGGGGTGGGGGAGGCTGGGTGGATGAAGTGTGTGGGGATGACATTAAAGGTGTGGGAAGAGATGACGTTTGAGAAATGTGGGGTGGTGATGCTGTGGAAGTGTGGGATGGTGATACCAAAGAAGTGTGAGATGGTGACTGAGTGGCTGAAGTGTGAGGTGGGGATGTTGTGTATGTGTGAAGTGGTGATGCTGACTGTGTATGAGGTGGTGGCTGGGTGGATGAGGCATGAGGCGATGATAATGTATGAGGTGGTGCTGGTATTGTAATGTGTGGTAATGTAGTAGGAGGCTGTGCAGATGAAATGTGAGGCAAAACTGCTGGGACAGACTTGGCTAATGATATGGAAGGCGCCACTAAAGTTGGCAAGGTCTCGGTCTGGCATAAATGGACTGATGTGGATTCTGAACTGTTCAGATCAGAAGTGACACAAGCAGGGGATGTTGCATGTCGTATTCTGGGCTCACGAAACTGCTGTCGTACCGGCGTGTGCTGTAAACTAGCAGGGTCACTGGGCTTATGAATCTGGGTAGAGTCTTGTACTGATCGTGAGGATATGGAAGTTAAATCATCACTTTTATGAATCACAGAAGTGTCTTGGATGGTTTGTGAGGATATGGATGATTGCGATGACAAATTTGATGACAAAGGACTGGTTACAACTAAAGAATCTTTGGTTGGGGAGCGTGAGGGTGCAGGGCATCTGAGAGGGGAGTGGTGACTGACTGAGTGTTTCATTCGACGGGCCAGCTCCTGGCTCAGGGTTGGCAGGGTAATGCTCTTTCTCACCACCCTCCGAGTATCATCCAGAGAAGTGCTAGAGCTGAAAATTCCCGTCGATGAGGAGTTTGAGGATGGGGTCGCTGCAGCTGAGGATGAGGATATCACACTGTCCTCGGAAATCAATGAATGCCTTGTCCTAAAAACACTCTGCGCCTCGGACATCAGCGAGTGCCTTACTCCCGGTGCACTCCACTCCTCGGAAAATGGCGAATGCCTTGTTCCTGATGCGCTCTGCTCTTCAGTAACTTGTGGAAGGATAGACTGGGGGAGGGGCAGCAGTGGCGAAGTTCGGAGGTGTGAGATAATATCCGAGGGTGGAACAGGATGATGTGGTGGGTGTGAAACTGCGAGTGTGGTTGGTGGAGACACTGATGATGATGATGATGCGTAGGTGGATGGGAGTCTGAGGTGTGGTTCAGAGTGTGATGTGGTGGGGGCAGGTAGGGGGTACTGTGTCAGCAGTTCAGGTCTTTGTTGGGTTGAATCCTGGTTAGCAGCATGTAAGATAAAGTTATCTCATGTTAGTACGAAGCCCTTAAACTATAACTACAGAACTATAACACCATAATGGATTTCTTGGTATGAAAAACATAACACTAAATGTAAGTTACTAATAATCTTTTGTAGTGAGGATGTAATTTGTATGAAACTACACTGACATTACACACACACAAAAAAACGGGGGGGAGGTATATTGCCCCCTAGAAATCCCAGTGGGCTACTGTAGTCCAGCTCATTTAAGTCATACGAGACTAACCTATGCCCACAGCAGCATTTTACTATACAAACTTTTTAAAGATACCTGGTGTGGTGTCTTACTGCTCCAACTGGATATGGCTCATGAGGGCCTTACTGTGAAAGATGGTTGGGGTTTATTCTCATGTAATGCCAGTAAGAGACAAGGAACTGGTCACTTGCCTTTAATGTCTGCACTGAGTAGCCTATCCCTGACCCCCTTTACTCTTGATACGGCAAGACTGGACTGAATGATGGATGATGCATGGATGGAGGCAAGCAGTGAAGGATGAGCAATGACCTGGGCAGTAACAACTGAGCTGTGGCTAGGAGAATTGTACCAACCTGTGCTACTGGAGGAGGTTCAGCATGTGCAGCAGATGGCTGCACTTCTGCTTCTTGCATGGCTGCCTGCTGTGCTGTTTCTACTGCCTTCTTCTCTGCAGCTCTGTGGATGCAGTGATGGTACACTGTTAACATGTCACGTCACTACACCACCATACCACCCACACAACACCAAGTACACAACACTACAGCAGTAAGTTATACCATACATACTACACCAAATCATCACCACCTTCATTACCTTTTCCCTCACACACCATCACCACTATCATACCAGCCATAGCATTAAACAGGACACGCTACACCATCTATGCCAGTCACATAATACCACTTGCACCAGCTACACTATACTATACCAGCCCCACTACACCAGTTATACCAGCCACACTACCAGTTATACCAGCCACACTACACCAGTTATACCAGCCACACTACCAGTTATACCAGCCACACTACACCAGGTATACGAGCCACACTACACCAGTTATACCAGTCACACTACACCAGTTATACCAGTCACACTACACCAGGTATACCAGCCACACTACACCAGTTATACCTGTCACACTACACCAGGTATACTATAAGCTGCGGAAACCCATCACAAAGTACGAAGACCAGCAGTCACCATCGTCATCATCCATACGTCTTCCCTACCTACAACAGGGTGAGGTAATATCATATCATGTAAATATAAAGGCTTCAACATGCTTGCATGCATCAGCCTTGGGCGCCTAATGGCAGTTCTCCACGCTGTTCAGTCTCTGGCAGCCTCCCTATTCAGTCCCTGATCCCCAAGGTCACACTCTATTACCTCGTCCCAGGTCTTTCTCGGTCTGCCTCTCCCAGCCCTACCCCTGACATTCACACTATTATTTTCCACTGCCAAGAGTCATCCCCCATCCTCTCCACATGCCCAAACCATCTCAATCTACCCCTCCTCATCACAGTACCAATACACTCCAGTCCCATCCTTCCTCTCAACTCTTCAATCATAATCCATGCCCACCCAGGCCTTACATTCAAGGATGCACTATACATCCATCCAGTCATTGTAATTTCTGTATGTTTAAGCCTATGAATACTGTTTTTTCTTTCTTCACAGCCCAGGTCTCACTACCATACATAATTACACTCCTAACACACGCCACATACAAAGATCCCTTAGCACAGAGGAGAGCCCTTTCAACGGCAGGAGAGGCAAAAGCTCCCAGAACTTCAACCACTCCTTACCCTTGCCACAGCACATAACACATCCCCCACATAACACACCTCTTCCACACATTCACAAGACCAACAAGATCAATCAGTATTAAGAAAAAGTCACTGCAGTACAGTGAAAAGGTACTAGCGGGCTCCCTAACATATGGAAATGTAGTTCATACTTCCAACAAGTTAAAACTGTTGGTGAGAAATTTTGAAAAATTCTGGTCACTTCCAGATTTGAAATTACCAAAAGGGATCAGATTTTAGGAGAGGGAGGGTTGCACATCCCAGTACCATAAAGTTAAGAAAATAAGTATGGTAAAAAGAGAAATATTTGAGGTGAAAAAATAAGTGGAGTAATGGAAAGGACAGAAAGAAATATTAAGTAGAAACACAGGGAAATAGTAAGAGAAAGAAATTAATGTGGTAGAACAAAAACCAAGCACAGGACAAAAAATAAAAACAGTAAAATAACATAGGAATAATACTACAAAAGAAGGGTAGGAAAACAGAGTAAAAGATATTCAGTGGCTATTTTGAAGGAGAACTAAATATTCAGCTTAGACGAGGGCTCTGGAAGTTTAAGATGTAGTAAAATAAGAGTTTTAATTGCATCATTGTTCTTTTTATCAGTCACCTGCTTGCATAACATTATTCAACACTAGGGATTATAGCTGTAATCCTGTTTACCTTGACTTAGATTTTCATCCTTTTGCAGCTCAATGGTAGAATAAGACAATGTCATGGCTATACATCCATTCCATAATATAACAGTGCATCACAGCTGCTTGGTTAAACACACATCCCTTGACTCTCTTCCTATAACCTCAAAGGAGAATGATGGATTGCAGGAGAACAGTTTCAGTTTGCAGTCCACTGGGTTCATCTCCAGATGAGCCCAAGGCCACAACAACAAAGATATGAACCCTTGTCAATACGGCCATCATCCCACTGATAGGGAACCTTTATGCTATTTAGAGTACTTACTGTATCAGGAAGAGTTAAAGAGTGAAATAGCTAGACAAAATTGTACATAAGAGGTTAGGCAGCAGCAATATTAACTAGCAACACAGCAGCTGGCAGCACACAGAAAAGGGCACAGAACTGCAGCACACCAGGGATGCAGACACATATTAACCATGCAAATCCAGGGGATGTACTTTTTAGTGTATTAGTACAGTTGATTATATTCAACTGGAAATGACCTACTGTATTAAAAGAGCATTTAAGGCTACTGTATATCTAAACCCTCCAATTCAAAAAGTCTATCCTAAGAAGAATAAAAACGTCAGATAATGGCAAGAGCAATATGAAAAAGACATCTCCAGGCTGAACTGGTTAACAGCAGATTTAACACAAAACACAGTTTTCACAAACATACAAATATGAGAGAAGATAAACATGAAATGAAGGCAGGAAACACATTAAACAAACAAACAAGCAAGAAAACACGAAGTAAAATATGAGATATACTAAAGCAAAATTGTAAGTGTTGTTATACTTGAAAGTACAGTCTAACAACAAACACAGACAGGTAAAGCACAAAAACAAAAAACACATAAAGCACACAAAAGCAGGAAAAAAACACAAAGAGGCAGGAGCTGTACTAACGCATAATCGTAAGCGTTGAGAGGTTCATCCGGGCTGGCAGGACAAAGAAAAACAAGAACGTGAAAAAGCCAAGAAAAGAAAAAAAGCAGACTCAGCAGCCATTTTTCTAAAAAAAAAAAGCACCAAAAGGAAAGCTACTGAGGAATGTGTGAGCTGTTATAAAAATCGTTAAAGATTTTATTTTTGAAAATACATAAAAGCTTATAGGTAAAATAATATTAAAATCATAATTACCAAGCCACAAGAAGAAATTATACCCTGAGAAAACAAAAGAAATACACTTCAGATAAAACCAATGATAAAGTTCAGAAAAAAGTTGATGCCAGTAGTATACACGGGACAAATGACAACTGAAAAACAGACAAAAGCCTTCTAAGAGATTGTAAAGCTTTAACTGAGAGAGAGAGAGAGAGAGAGAGAGAGAGACAGAGTATGCAGATGTGTATACCAGGTGTGTGTGTGTGTGTGGAGGGGGGGGGGGAATGTGTACAAATGAGAATGAAAAGAATGTGCAAACAGTGAAAAACTTAAGTACAAAAGAACAGTACAGAAGTACTCTTTAAGTGTGTGAGATAAAAGAAAGTAAGGATAAGAGAAAATAAAGTGAAGGAGATAAAGAAGAAAATATAGACTGGAGAAAATGAAGAAAGTGAGAGAGCACCTTTCACTTGCTCACAGCAGCACTGTATTTGTGTTCATGTCTGTGAGAGAGAGACACAGAGAGAGAGATAATGAAGAGAGATATAAAGCAATGGAGTACAGCTAACTCATGTAACAACATCAGAATATGAAGAATGAGAGACTGACTAGGAGAGTGCATGTATGAGGTGGAGGGAGAGAGAAGAAGAGGGAGACCAAGGATGAGATGAAGGGATGGAGTGGAGAGACATTAGAGAATGGGGGAGTTTGACCTTGAGGGAAGGCAGCCAAATGGCAAAGAACAGGGCAACATGAGGGCAATTCATTTGTGGTCACCCATTATGTAATCAAAATGTCTAGGAATAAACAGATAGATAGAATGTATGTGTACTTGAAAGAAATGAGAGATATTAAGAAGGGAAATAAAGAGAGTGAGAAAGCCCCAGGTACTTACTTGACAGCAGCAATGGCTTCATCTGGGGTAATGTCCTCCTTCAGCTCCGATAATGCATCCAGAACAGGTTTCATCTTCTCCTCATCTAGGCCCTCTGCTGGTTTGGCTTCAAGGGACAGCCTGAAGTGAGGCAAGCTGGAATGAGTAACTGGAACACTGGAATGTGGCTGGAATGATAAAGGGATGGATACTGGATGGAATGATGGAAAGAAGCTGGAATAATAAAGGGTTAAGTAATCTGAGGATTGAATACTGAGGGTGGAATACAGCATGACTGTAATAACCCCTAGGCTGTGGTGGCCCTAAACATTTCCTATATCACTGGTGCAGGAAAACCAGTTACACTCCACACTGATGATTCAAAGCCCACTCGTTAAGCATGTGCATGCAGTAGGCATGAAAAATGACCAAAATGTTCACAAAATTTCATGCAGTTCTTCCAGAACGTATGATGCTGTCTACCGACTGGCATTTCTGGAATGCCATGCACAGCTGAGGGGTTAAGCGACAGTCTGAAATGAGATGCTGGAATACAGAAAGAATGGGATATTTGAATGCTGGAATAAGGGTGCCTATGCAGCTGGAAGAATGGGATATTTGAATGCTGGAATGAGGGAGACCATAGAGCTGGAAGACTGGAGGATGGAATACTAATATTAGAAAGGCTGGAATGATAAAAAGGCTGAAAAAGGAATGCTTGAGTTCCAGTCCCACTACATATCATCCCCTCAAACTTCTCCCAAGCCAAGAAAACTACTCACTGTTCTCCACCCGGTGCGATGTCTGGAGGTGGTGGTGTGCCTGTCCCCTCCTTGATCTCTGGTAAAGCAGGTATGGCCAGTGGAACAAGCGGACCTGCCTTGTCATCGGACTTCTGTTCAGGCTGCGGGAGGAAAATGGGAGTTTATGATACACAGCAGACAGTTATAATGCTGACTGAGAAATACCCACAGTATGTTTAAAAAATAAAAATAAAAAAAATATTAGCTGGAGTGTCTTATATTTACAGCACTACCTACCTGCATTCCCTTGGGGTATGTGAACACTGTATACGTACTCTTGACGGAAAGCATGACATCATTTGATTTAATCTGATTTCTTGACATAGACTCACTCAACATATATTGTACCTCAGCAGTAAGCCTACCTGTTCAGTGGTTAGACTGCCTAAGTGTCATAGTCTAAGATTTCACAACCAGGCTATTTATAGTAGATGCAGTCTTCTACAGGTACCACACCATGATGAGTCCAGGAAATCTGCATATGACACAGCCTATCATGATTAACCCTACCTGTTCAACAGGTGGTCCCTGCATAAGCGTCATGGTGGCAGCCCAGATGCGTCGGGACACATAGAAGATTCCAAACACACTGTGGTACATCAAAAGGAACAACAGTCTGCAGAAGCCAACGGCCAATTCAGCCACCGACATCTGTTTGATCTCCTTGATCTTGCGTTTCACATTGGACGGCGCCAAGATGGACAGACTCTCCAACACCTGGTCCTTTACACCTCTGAACTTAGACTTTACTAGGTCCATACCAGTCCTGAAGATGTATGGCTTAATTATAGCATCAGTGACTTTTCAAATTATATACTATTATTATTATTAATCATATTTACAGATGTTTTAATATTCTTTTCATCTTGAGGATGTCTCTCTCAAGTTGAAGACTATAATAACATTTGGCATCTGCTAAAACAAGGTATAACAGAAATTATAAGGTGGAAAGAGCTAAGATGCTGGTGAATTAACACCAGCCTATTGCTTGGGACACATTACAAACTTCTTATGATGCAAGGTAAGCTGCTAAACACTGAAAAACAGGCCACAATCATGAGCATCAGCTAACTTTACTTTATGGTCTAAAGTGGAAAGCCAGTACTGTACACGGTACAACACTCACTTTTCCTCCTCATCCTCACTGAGATACTTGAGAGCATCTTCACTGTTCTTCTTGGCCAAGGCATCCTCCTCCTCCTCCATCAGTGCCGCCGCATGCTGCATCTCAAAAATGGCATCCTCACAGAAATTCACAAATGCTTCTAGCTTCTCCTTATCTCCCTCAGTCACAATGGCATAGAAGAACCCTCGCTTGGATTCCTTGATCTGTGGCTTCTCCCACTGGTCGATGTTCTCCTCCTTAATTTCGAAGTAGACACGCTCGATGCGTTTGGAGCTTCCCATGATCTCAATGCGGCCCAGGAACGGTTCAAAGTAGTTTAGTACCGAGCCAGCCGTCTGTGTGGGGAGGGAGGTAATGGTACTGTCAGTCCAGTAACGCCCAACAGGCATCTGCATCCCCATTCAGCCAATTCCTCATCACATAATGACAGAAGAATATATTATATCCATACATCCTCCCTACATTTTTTTCAAAGGTAGCAGCATATTTTACAACCATGTCCTGTAAAAGCTCAGCATTCAAAATGGAGAGGTAGAAGTATTTTTAAACAGATGAGAGTACATAAACTATAACTTAGTATATTCTGGATACAAAGACTGTTTACAAAGTCGTATTAGGTATACAAAAACTTAATGCATGTAAACAGCTTCACATACTGCAATGCACCTTTTCCTGTATGAAACAACTCTGCAAGTTTATTCATTTCAAAGCTAACATTATTTGTAATACTGCATCTCAATATGTTAGCTTATATTACTGCATCTCAATCAACTGAATTTGTAATACAATACTGCATCTCAGCATGTTGTTTCCATGCAATATATTTTTGTAAACCCAGCAGGAATTTGTGAACATCCCCAAATTGCTGCATATAAAGCTCTTAACCCTAATTCTCACTTATAAACAGGGTGGGAAGAATCTAGAAATAAGAACAGGGATGCTAAATATGTAATTGTATTTGCCTAATTGTATTACACAGGATCTGAGCTACATACAAGCATGTGTGTGTGTGTATGTTTCTGTGCATGAACAAAGAACCCACCTCAAGGAATCTCGCCAGTCGTGGGTCATTGGGCATGTGTTCAGAAAGGTTGGTGAGAAGGACAGCCAAGTTAAAACCAATCTCCTTGGCCGGGTTGTGGAAACGCTCGGTGAACTCCAAGTAGTCAATCTTTCCATCGTGGTTGCAATCGCAGCACATCAGCAGGAAATTGATCTCCTCTCTGAGAAATGATGCACAATTGAAGAGGCAATGTGCAGACTCCAGCCATCTGTATCTCAATAAATCAATCCAGCCATCTGTCCTCCATCCATTCACCCTCTATCTGTCTAAGGCATTAAACATACTCCATCTATCCATCCTCCACCTTTCATTAATCATACTCCATCCATCCATCCTCCATCTTTCTAAGGCATTATACCGAATCCACTCATGCATCCATCAAGCTATGCATCAATCCAATCTATCTATCTAGCCACCTATGCATCCTCTATGTATCTTTTCATCATAGTTGCAATCACAGCATATCAGCAAGAAGTTCATTTTTCTGTGGAATGATGCAGAGTTGAAGAGGGATTATACTCCAAATGCTATCGGTCAAACACAACAAGCGTCTGCTTATCCATTTCCAGTACTTCATTTGAAGTTGGTAACTACAATGAGCTTCCTTTTAACTGAAGAAAATAGGTCATTCCCAAAACTTCAATACTGAGACACCATTGCATGATATCAGATGAAATTTACTTGAGGCAGGAATGAGTCTCAATGGTTACTGTTCCATGGTGATTCCTACAACCTGAATCTGTGTACTAAGCTGTGATTGGTGGAAATTCAATCAGCCTTAGTTAGGAGATAGGAATGAATCCCTTTTGTTACTAATCAAATCACCACCTCCAATCTCACCATGCTTAGACATCATCTAAGCTGACAGGGGGTTAGGGATCTCTGGGTTAAAGCAGGCATGCCACACAAAGGGATCAACTCACGTGGTATAGTTTTTCTGCTGTTCCATCTTCTCCTTGAATTCCTTTGGTGTAACTGTGCCATCCTTGTTCATGTCCAGCTCCTGTGGTGAGATGTGCATGTCAGCCAAAGGAAGAGGGGAGGGGAGAGAGATGAGATCCACAAACAGACTTAAGATCCAGTCCTTGTCATAATTATGATTTGCAAGAAGAACAGAGTCGTTTAATCCTGCCATTATTTATTACTGTTTGTGTGTGTGTGAGTGTGTGCATAAAGAGCAAGAAAAAGGAGACTTCAATCTGCCATTTTTGTGACTTGTACGGGAAGAATGAGAAAAAGAGGGGACTTAACTGACTTGCATGATAAATAAAGGAAGGAAAGAGTGGAATCTTAGGATCAATTCCCTAGTGTAACTAATGTTTGTCTTTGAAGGAGGAAAATGGAAAGGAAGATGTAGAATCTTTTTATGATCCCTCTTCCTCCTGCAAAAACATTTGCTCTCCCACTTTATGAACAGTAATGATGGGAGCACAGTACTTATGTCCCACGTTCTTCCAGCAAAACGTGAATCTTAGTACCAGTTTGTGAATCTTGGTGCAGGATTGTAGGAGGGAGTTACTTTGATATACAATTCAGGGCTGACATCTAGAGCTGGGTATGTCCATTTGGGCTGTTCTACTGAATTCACTGCTTGTTATTACTCCCTTAAATATGATTATACAGTATGCTTTGTCGTACTCTTTTACCTTAACCAGGCCCACATTTTTGTTCTTTTATAGATTATCTGAAATAGTTCAGTGGCAAAATAAGACAACTCTTTGGTTCTACATCCTTCCCATAGCACTTCTTTCTAAGTAGCAGCATATCAAATGCAAATCTCTTGTAACAACTCGGAATTCAAGATGGTAGGCCAAGTTTGTGTACAGTTTATTCCTGCTACCTCCAGATTATCTCCTTTGGAAGAAAAACATTTGCTGTGACAAGGTTTGACCTGATGTCTTTCTTAAGCTGAATAACACCATCTGAACATACTAGTAACAAAAATAAAACAGGTGATGTCACTGGATTAATGGAGTTATTTCTCATAGCTCAAAGGAAGGTAAAGACACTAGTATGGTTCAACATCCTTTCCACAGCATTTCTCTATGACCGGCATCATAAGTCTTCTGATTTCTTGTTACAGACCAGCAGTCAAGGCTGGGAAGGCCATTTTATACCTGTTTAAAGTAAAAGACTATAGAATAGCAGGCAAAACATTGAATTTCACTAAATCTGACTTATAATGATCATCTACCATAAGCTCTAGAACTCAGCCCTTCATACACTCAACACAAAAAGTTACTCGTCAAAAATGTTATTACCTGCATTCATATAAACTTAACATTAATCCTCGTGCAGTATTTTAAATCTGGTCTATTGAAACAGGTACATTAATTACATACAAGTTCATACATTAAAATCATAAAATTATTATTATTATTATTTTTTTTTTTTCACCATTTAAAATATAATGATTTGAGAAACTGTTGGCAATGTCTTTGCAGCTTCCCAAGAGTTAGCTTAATAGAAAGACATATGGTTTAAAAAAAGCATGAACTTAGTTGCATGTTAGTGGTAAGTTGTGAGGCACTCAATGGTACAGGTTCCCTCTCTCCCGCATAAAGAAAATCATAAATCTTTCACACACACAAAATCACATTAAATATATCTCTCAAAAAAATCATGCCAAATCCCAAGTTAAAAAAAAAAATCCAGAAAAAGAAATGGAAAACTCCACAAATTCAAAATAAAAAGATATTTCAATCTCTCTCTCTCAAGTTCCTCAGTGGTGTAGAAATGTTAGATCAAAACATGTAGTCATTCAGGTAGGATCCAAATGGAGGCTTAATAACCAGTCACATGGCCATGGATTTTAATAGCAAACTGGTTGTTATACTGTACAGCCATGCATATCAATAATAAACCACACATTTAGCCATGCATGATTACATGAGGGATTTAGGCACGTTATATCCTTGCTAATAAACCCTTGTGACACACTTTACTACTTTCAAATTAGACAAGTACTTTTGGATAATAACAGTATGTGTGAAAAAAAAAAAAAAAAAAAGAATGATCATCTGATTCTCATTAGCACTCCAAACTGAAAAAACCATATGACTATTAATTCATTGGTACAGTAGCATCATGTGGCAAGTATGATAATCAAGAACTTTATTTCTACTGTACATAATCAAGTCTGATCATTTAACAGAAGATAATCGGACTACATAATCACCTTCCTACTGCATTTTAGTTATAGGCAATATCTTTTCATAAATACTCATCATTAAAGGTTATTAGTAAGGATGCATGCAGGAGGCAGGGGTGATGGATCAGGAGTCAAATGTTTTTGCTGCCTTCAACCAGATGGCACTCTGTTCTACTCTAGTATACTACTATACTGATATCTGCCAACCTGTCCATACAACTACACACTGCCACCAACTGAGACTCATGGAGGGTCAATGTTACTTATAAATACAGTAAATATGAACATACTGTATGACACAACATGTATTACCTTTGCCAGTTAGTTAGATGTGAATATATAGGCAAGTTGGCCGGCACTAAGTATACTGCAGTTCCCAAAAGGCATAAAGAACACTGCAGTTCCCAAAAGCTTCAGGAACCCAACCATTTTGGATTTGTGGAACTGCACTACACTGCTATATGTAAGCTTGATGTAAGTGAGCCTTTACTTGGGAGAACAGAGTGAATTTTGGTATAAGGACTGGGCTGTGAGGAAGAGATCCAAGGTGATAGGGTCTGGTGGAATGGCAGGAAGGGTACAAACCTGGAAGGTGGTTGAGCTGGTCAAATCCCTCAGTTTAAGGAACATATCGAAGTACCTCAGAATCAGCTAGAAGTGCAAAAGGTAGGAGAAGCAGAACATGAGATACTGATATTAAAATGGGGATGGGAGAACACACTGAGTGTCAGGGGTGTGTAAGCTGCGACTGTGTGTATGTGTGAGCGTGACTTGGAACTGTGTGTATGTGTGAGTGTGGGTTGAGACTGTGTATGTGTGAGTTTGAGTTAAGACTGTGTTTGTGTGACAGAGGAGATTGTGTGAGTGTGACGTGAGACTGTGTGTAGGCTATGTGTGCCTGTGAGTTGAGATTGTGTGTATGTGTGAGTTGAGACTGTGTGCATGTGAGTGTAATTACCCAGCTGCAGTATACAGGATTTGAGCCAAGCTCATGAAGTCCTGTGTCTACATCTACCTTTACCCAACTTCAGTGTGAGGAAAGGTAGGAGTGTTAATAGGCTATACTGTAAGTGGTACAGAAGGCCTCCTAGCACCTCTTCCTTTGTGATTTCTTTCGTATATTACAACTTAATATTATCTTGTACAATATTCTGTTTACATCATTTAACCCTTTGAGATTCCAATGACGCTTTTTGGCGTCATTTCAAAGCCATCCTCAGAGATTCTGATGATGAATTTATTCATTATTTTAAGATACTTTTGTAAAATATTCACCATAAATCATGTTTACCCTTCATAACAAAGACACTCTGGCACGATGTCGCAGACGGCTTGCTCTATGCGTGGCGGCCAGTGTGCGCTTGGTAGGACTCACGGCTTTGCTATTATCTCATTGAAATATATACTGTTGTAATATAAAGGATCATTGTAAAACAGCATATGTATCATTGTAAATGTAATTTACTGCAGTTCTGCATGGTTTAATCCAGATTTACATATTTCTATTGCTTTTTCTTGCCACATATTTTTCTATGGCAAGGTATCAAATTTTTGGTGTTCGCCTTACTTCAACATGTCACTTTGACTTTTTATTTTCTTTGTTTTCTTTTTCTGAGCATACTATGATAAAGTAAAACTATTCAGCTTTAAAATGACACTAAAACCGACATTCTATCATGAAAATTGTATTTACAAAGAGCAATCAAAGAAAACTATCACGTGGGTCAGCATGAGAGCAGCTGACTCTAGCCCAGACATAATCTGCCCCGCCCAGAAACCTGATAGGGTTAACATCAATACAGTTTGCATTAATAACATACAAGATAATACTGAGGGGTAATGTGCAGAATAAGTCAATAAAGAAAAGGTGCAAAGAAATCTCCAAAGCCACTCCGAATACAATCCAGGTGTGATCAGTCCAATCAGCCCGGGGATGTCTTGATCACTTTATTCTTGCCATCTAGAATACATTTTTTTTTACTGGCTGGACTAGATGCAACTTTAATCAACATTACCAACAGGAAAGACCTTTGTTGGGTTGAATAAAACTGTCTGATTGAAACAAGCATAAACTAAAATTTAAATAACTCAGATTCATGGCTTGCATTCTGAGGGCCAAGAAAATGAAGATTTTCTAGGACTTGCGAAAGCCTTTGAAAATGCCCAATTATTGTAAACAGAAAAGATGAAGAACAAGGAAAAAAAAATAAATGGGGTTAGGAAAGGTAGAGAGGGAATTGCTTTTTTTTTTTTTTTTTTTTTTTTTTTTTTTAATATAAATCAATGCCAGGCTTCAAGCAAGGATGGGTGAGTGGAAGAAGCGGGGGAGGGATGGGAGAAAAAATAAAATACTTAGTCATGGCTGCACAAAATTTCATGGGCTTGCTTTATGTCAGGTTAGAACAAATGCACTATAGTTTCTGAGCAACCACCTGGGAGGGAGGAAGGAGGCACTTGGAATTTTGGAGGGGCAATGCAATAATCAAACCCGAGGACTCATGGTCAAGGTGAAAAAACAGAATCAAAATGCATATCACAAATGGATTGGTGTGGAAGTAAACTGAAAATATTGGTGGGTGGGAGAAGAGACAGTGGTACAAGCAGCTGCCATCTGTCCCAATCTCTGTCGCTGCAGTGAGATTGGACAGGGATGCTGATGCCGTCTTGTAAGGATGATGGACAAAAAGGGAGAAACCCCATCAAAGAGAGGATTAAGCAAACAACAGATAATTAAATAAATAAATAATAAATCAGGTAATGAACTTAAAAATGAAATAATCATAATCAGTGAAAAATATAAGACAATAATCACCAGGTAGATTTGGTGTACACTGCTTCCTTCATACATGAGAAAAAATCCACAACATATTTAATAAGGTTGATTCTGAAGAGAAATATATCCCAAATAACTAAATCAATTAATGCCAGTAAAAATATGGGTTTCCTGGCCAATGATAAAAACAGTGATGCAGCTTTACACTGTGCAGTCTCCTCTTGAACAGCTCAGGTATTACCCCTACTGAGAGTACCTTGCTGAAGCAGGCAGTGCTTTGTAAACGGATGTTCTTCCTGGCATCAAGCACTGACCACTGAGTGGCAGAAAGCAAGCATCTCTTGTGTTGACTGTAGTCAGAAATTGTGCACCAAGGCAGTGCCAAGCCCCATTCTGGGGTGGCCAACAGGCACACTATTTGTATTAACTTAATTTCAAAATAATTTAATAGCTATGGTAATTGTGTTCTATGCTCTCAAAGTGGCTGGCTAGACTGTACAAGCTGAATATGCATACTGCTGCACTGTGTGAAAACATTTAATAATATAAAACTTTCAAATGAGAGCCTAAGTCCTGACAGGGAAGAGGGGGAGGGGAGGGGTCTGGGTCCCCACAGCCATGTCACTGGACTTGACAGTGTGCACATTAACCCACTAAACTGATCACAGTGTATAGCAATTTTGTCTACAATCATATGGGTTATGAACCAGAAATACAGAAATGTTATTACAGTATATACAGAGCAGCATGTTCAATACATATAAAGCAGTATTTGTCAAAGTGGTGTACTCTGGCAATAGTTTCATCAAGTACAGATAGCTGCCAGCCTTATAATGCAAGATCTTGCCTAAAAACTTCAATCACACACAAATGGACAGGAAAATATGTGCACAGAACCTATACAAGGTGTGGTACTAAATATGGGAGAAGGCACAAGCTGACGTATATCACAAACATTCAAATTAAACTGTTAAATAATAATAATATACAAAATAGCCTACTAATAATAAGGGGGAAAATCAGTGAGTGTGTAGCAGCTCACTCAGTCACGATGGAAATGAAATTTTAAAAAATAGTACCGATAACAGATACAAGGAAGAAAATTTTTGAGTGCGTACTGAGTTACTCAGTCACATAGTCTGAAGGAAGGAAGTGGATGGGGAGAAGGTTGGGATAGATGGACAGCTGCTTGGACACAATACGGGCAAATGTGTGCAATTAGGCGGAATATGTGCATCTGTGGATGTAAGTGTGCATCTGAATGAAAAATGAGTGCTCTGTGTGTGTGTGTGTGTGTGTGTATATGTGTGTGTGTGTGTGTATGTGTGTGTGTGTGTGTGTGTGTGTGTGTGTGTGTGTGTGTGTGTGTGTGTGTGTGTGGATAATAAATGTGTCCATGTGTGTCTACCTGGAACGCAGCTGATGATGTAACCTCCTTCAGCCTCAAGAAAAGGTTGAAGAAACGGAGAATCATCTGTGGTAAACAAAAGGGTAAAGAGAAGCACAAAGGCAAATTTGGCTCCTGACTCCATGGTGCTTCCAACCTTATCTGTTGTTTTTCACCTTTCAGCAAACTTCTGAAATATCTTAGTTAAGAAAAAGGGGAATTAATCATCATCATCATCATCATACTTCACCATCATCATCCCACACCTTAATTTTTGTTGTTCCTTAAAAGATGCTGATATCTTGGCGCGTTGGGGGTAATTCATCATCGCATCCAAGCTAACAACTTTGCATTATTTATTTATTTATTTTTTAAACATCAGTGATCAGATACACCTCAAAAGATTGTGCCAAAAAAAAATAAAAATATTACATAGTTTTGTTTTTTCATATCTACTCTATTCTATATACCTAGGCTGCTTCCCCCAAGTTTTTGTAATGGTTTTTTAATCTTATGTTGTCTTATACGTATCCCAGCACTTACCGCATATAACTGCGAGCGCGTTCGGCAAGAATGTGTTCAGGGCGAGCTTACTGTACTTCTTTACTTCCAAGCTTACCTCCCTATTTCTTGTTACCACCCTCAACGTACCTGCTGCCCTCATTCCCCGATGCTCCATTTCTTAAGATTTCCTCTCCCTAAAGATTATATTCATAAAAACTGGTACTGTTCCCTATTTCACTCAGATGATATACATCATATTCTACTGCTGCGACCACCAGATGATTTTATGAAGGTTAGGAGATAGTTATTTAATGGCAGGTAGTGGATATAACCTTCATCAACCCCTACAATACTTTGGGTCAAATACAATTATTGTCCGAGTAGCAAATACAAAAAGCATCACCTGGATAAAAAAAAATTAAGAACTGTTACTGTCTTAACCCCCAGAGCACTTACCTCCACATTAGAAGCACTTTCCACCAGCGTGTCCACCATCTGTTTACCGATAGTTCCATTCACAACATTACCTGCAAATTTTATACATTAGCTACGTTGAGAGGTATATGAGGGAGGGGGGGGGGTGAGTTGGGGGGAGGGGAGTCAAATGGTGGGTGACAGAGTGACTTGGAGGCGTTTTGTCTGCGGCCACCCTTTGCGGGATTAGGGCGTCGGGCTATAGATAGATAGATAGATAGCTACGTATGGGATGAGAGATCACCCTGACTTCTGGCTACACTGTCAAGGGCTGAGTTTAGTACTAGCCACAACACCTTTAGTCTCATTTTTGCTATTTACAGACAAGTTATTTCAGCTTAGGAATGACCTCCTACTGAAAGATTTTATGATGGAAAATCTAGCCACTCCAGCAGTAAATTCTCTCCTATGCTGAGTAAATTAATCTGCAGATACCAAAAATAAATAACTATTTGGTTAAACCATTAGAAGAGTGTGAATACTCTATATATGGTAGTTCTGTGGCCAAATCACTATGAAGGTATGTGAGATTGCTCTAACCACGGCTGATTCCAGAATTTAGGTTTTGGGTGACTGAAGCCTGACGACCTTGCTACCACACTGATGTCAAGGCCTAAGACTGGCTTTGGCTCTGGCCTCACAGCTACTGGAACAGTGTACAGTAAATGTCTTGTGATAGTTCCCAGACCAAATCAGTATGATGGCACAAAGAACTTAGCAATTAATGATCAATTTTATTATATAAAGTATGACAGATGTGTTTGAAATCAGTAACTGATGAATGTTAAATCATGTGAATGTGAAGACAGATGAAGTCAGATGAAAATGTCAGATGTTACCTGACTTCACCTAACAACTAGTACTCACCCTCAAGCATGGACAGCATCATAATGACCATATCCTTTTGCAGGTTGAGAAGTTCCTTGAGCAGATCCACCTGTGAGGAGTGCTTGCTCAATTTGTCCTGCATGTGAGCAAAGAGGAACAGGAAACCACCCACAGCATCCCACAACCTTGAGTGTGCCAGTGTTTGCTGGTTGCCCACACATGGACCCTGGATCACTTCAGTTAGTGTGTTGAACACCTGCAATGAGTTCGATTAAGGGTTTAGTCAGTCTGGAGGTCTATATATCTATTGCCAGATGCCTTAGTCTCATAAGGCATGTCAACAAACAAATCACCTCCAAGTCACCCATTCCAATGCCACTTCACTGCCTTGATCCCAGCTCACACCCCACTCTCATATACCTCTCCACTCCATCCCTCCATCTCATCTTCAGCCTCCCCCTCTCTCTTCCCCCCTCCACCTCACTCACATACATTCTCCTCGTTAGTCTCTTGCTCTCCAGTCTCTCCACATAGCCAAACCATCTCAATGCTTTCTATCACATCCACATCCACATCCACACCACAGTGCTCCTTCACTTCCTCATTTGTTAGTCTGTCGCTCCATGTAACTCCACATGCTCCTCTCAAATAACTCATTTCCACTGCTTTCACTCTTGACTTGTGTCCTTCCAACAAGATCCAAGCTCCACTTCCATACGTTAGAGTAGGTATCACAATATTGTCAGGCATCAACTTTTTTACTTCCATGCTCACTTCCCTGTTCCTGTTCCTTATCACTGCTTTCAAAGAACCAGTAACCTTTCTTCCCTGTTGTACCCTTTCAAGCACTAAGTACTTAAATGCACTCACATTTTCCACTTCCTCCTCATCCAAAAGTCAAATAAGGAAAATCAGATCATCAGCCTTGTGTGCTGATTTCCAACACATTAATAAACTAAGATCTTCTCAGCTGGGTTGCCAGTCCTATATAGTACTACCCGCTATGGAACATACGAGGCCAGAGCTAGGCTACCAGTCCAATACATTTAAGGACAGTTGCTCTGAGCACTAGATAACCAAGCAGGAATGTGGCCCGGGTAAAAAAATTACAACAGTGTCTCTGCATGACCGAAACTAACCTGACTGGCAACTCCAATAGCCTTAAAGAAGTTAGCCTTTCCAGCGGGGTCAATAATTTCCTTTGATGAATAATGCCAGTAGAAGTCCATGATGGATTCTTGCAGCCTCAGTAGGTAGTCCACAGTGCAGTTGATGACGTTGACGGTGGTCGTGTTGCCAGCTTGTGTACGTAGGTAGTTCTGCCAGTCTGAGGGGTGAAGATATGTTGTTAACATTAAATCAAACCATATTAAATGAAACCACGCTTCCTCTTACTGTATCCCAATGCTTGGATTGCATACGGTACAGCTTATACTTCCTATGGACTGGAAGCTAAATCAAGTGCCAAAACCAGCTAATTTCATCCCAACAGTTGGTGGAACTTATAAGCAAGTTCAATGGATATGAGCAGAGCACAAGTAAACTTGGTTTTGATGTTGCACTCAAAGGCATTCAGATCCAGTATTATATGAGCAACAAGTCACAACCAACCCTTGTTGTTGTTTTAATAACAGGACAGAGGAAGGAACAAAAAAATGAATACAAAAAATAATCCATACATCAGATTACTGGTGTCCTCCATTCATAAAAAATTTGTAACAGTTGGACTTGAACAGCTGTGGGATGAAGTCTAGGGGGAAACAACTCGGAGAATAAAAAGATTTCTGATAGGCAGAAGTTCTGCTTTATGGCAGTGTAACATTCGTGCCATGAGCGCTACCAGGTGCCTGTGTAGCACAGGAGATGGCATGGAGAGGTGGCACAATGAGCATTTGCCATAAAAGTACCTATAATAATGCATGGAAGGCAACATACCTTCTTACCTATAGGGGAGGTAGTTTATTCATAATAGCAGGGTTATTAACAATTCAAACAGCTTTGTTCTGAATTTTGTCTAGCTGCTTTAGCGCAACCTCCCCACATCCACTCCACGAGGCTGAGCAATACTCCAGCTGAGAGTGCACATGACTTATAAACTATAGCCAACTGCTCGACAGCAATGTTGCTAAAAACTCTGTACAGTAATCCAAGTTTCTTAGGCCACATCCACCTCTGCTGTTGCATTCCAATGCACTGAAGGTCAACTATAGGTAAATCCCCAACTAGCTTTTGGATTTACACCCTAGTGAGCAACATCCAGTTGTAGCAACTTAACCTACTACACCACCGGATGAACTCACCTAGATTGTGACCTTCACAAGTCAGTTGGATGAATCGGAAAAGAGCACAGGTAAACTCGGCATCGTGCATGTTTTTCTCGCCAGCACAGCCATCAGCACCGACACCCAAACCTTCTGCCTTGGTGTTACGCTCAAAGGCATCCAGATCCAACACTGAGCATGAGTTCATCAGCCCAGCAATGGACAGGAAGAATGATGCATCCTTCTTCTCTTTTAGGTAATTCAACATGGCCTGCAGAATATAGAAAGACTGTCAGAATGAAGGAGCTGGGTGAGAGTAAAGCCAATTACACCAAATGCTACTCAAGCCACACTATATGTGAGGTAGGCTACTAAACTTGGAATTCCAAGTGAACTTAACTCGTACAACTTACCTCATACACTAAGTTACGATTCAAAACATGTAGCATGGCTTGCATAACTTGCACGAAATATCTCAGGTGTAAAAGCTTACGGGTTTCGTGATTCAGCAGTTGAATGCGACTAACAATTCATGACTAAATGAAATGTATGTTTCACTGCCCTACATCAGGATAAAATATACGGTAACTGATGTTTAAAACTGGTTGACTCACAGCCTGACAGTCAACGTTACCACCCCTGAGGATGGCAATACCCAGGCTAAGTGTCTTCATGACCATCTCACTGGGCTGACCCCTGGCTGCAGACACATGCAGTAATACCATCTCTGCCACACCACGGTTGGCCAATCTGGCTTGGTGGAACAGCAGCTTCTGTTTCTCCAACTCCTGGTCCTGGAGTGGGGTTGGTGATTGGATGTTAGTAATTATTAGAAAATATGAACTGCTGGAGTCTGTGTCTTATTTAAGGGCTCCATCTGTTCTTTGCTAAAAATTTTCCATAGCATCTGACTGATATAGGAATCTGAAGTTATACCATATGCATTTAGAGAAATCTATCTATCGATCTACTGCCAGACCCCTTAATCCCGTAAGGGGTGGCCACAAACAAATTGCCTCCATGTCGCGTCGCCCAGTCCCCTGCCATTTCATTGCCCTGCTCCCAGCTCACATCCCCCTTTCTCATATACCTCTCCACTCTATCCCTCCATCTCATCCTTGGCCTCCCTCTCCCTCTCCACTTCACTCACATACACTCTCTTCATCACTCTCTCACTCTCCATCCTCTCCACATGGCCAAATGAAATCAAATACCATTTAATTAGAGTGTTCAGAAGAGGTATATTTCTTTTAGTGCAAGAAAGGAACCAAAGGCTAAGAGCCCACGAACCATTCCTTTAAAAAAAATAAATAAATAAAAAATTAAAAAAATAATTCAAGACCCATTCATTTTGAGATGCCTGGACACACTGCATGTGAGAGACTGGAGATTGTAGGAAGTAGGAAATACAGATAGAGGGAGACAGTTCCAGAGTTGACCTGTTACATACATGAAGGAGTGGGAAGGGCTGTAAATAATTTTCATTCATTCACTAATAATAATAATAATAAAAAATTACTTACAAACTACTGTACAATATGTTCTTAACACAAAATAAAACCTGTGAAATAGGCAGAAAAAAAATGGCTGAGGAAGAAGTGCTTGGGAGCCACCTAGACTAATAATATGACATTACAGATAATAAGACAGTGCAATATAAAGACTAAGCCAGTGAGATATCATCACCTACTATGAGGTCCTGCATGGTTCTGGAGCGTCCTCGTGAGTGAGCATGTAACAAACAACACAACACAGGTCAATGCTCACTGCTCATATAGGCCTATATGTATACGGTAAACAGCCATCACTAGCTTAACTCAGATAGCTCAAGTATGGCCAAATTAACTTCAGTCAGGATTCCCCCTTCCCACCTGGAACCTGTTCCCAGAGATCCCTAACCCCTTTCAGCTCAGCTGATGGCCAAGTGTACTTAGACTGGAAGACTGATTTGAGTATAAACCTACTCATAACTAAGCCTCACTGAACTTCATGCAAACACAACTTAGTTTTCAAGTAAAGGGAGTAGTCCAGTTCCATCAGATGAAAACAAGCCAACAATAATAACCAAGGAGGCTCATTTCCATCTCAAAACCAAGGCACATCAAATACTTATGCCCCCTACAGCTTAGTGTTCAAGTTGAGTGAGTGATCTGGTTCCATCAGGTGAAAATGAACTGATTTACCACAAAGACAGTCCTACCTCAGAACTATGGATCACCAACTGCATGCACCCATCACTTAGTATTCAAACAGTGTGAGTGACCTGGTGCCATCAGGTCAAAGCAAAGTATAGACCACCAGAGCATAAAACCTACCTGTAAGGTGGTTTCCCCTTCTTCATCTCCTCCTTCTTCTTCTCCTTCCTCCTCTTCCTCTCCGCATGATTTGCCTTCACAGACAGACAGGCACATTAGAATAAAGCTAAGTAAATACATAAATACTTATTTTCTCCCTGAACAAGACCCAGCCTGCATCTTTAATTTCAGCCCAGATTGTGCAGAATAGGTGTTTGGTAGATGAATGGCTGAAAGAACAGATAGATGAATAAACAAGTGAGCGAATGGATGGTTGGAAGGGCATAACGATGAAGAGCTATATGGATGGATATACTGGTTACCAAATCTGACTTACTCACAGGCCATAGAAAGAAAGCCTTTGAAACACCTTTGTGCTTCCCACCAGAATCCCTCCCCCTCCCCTTTCTCCAACCTAGCTATAATATCAGCATTGGCCCTAAATATAAAGGGGGTATTCAGACAAATTTCTGTGTGCTCTGTGGCTGTTTTTTGATGGAAGGTTGTAACCAAATGAGAAAGGTGGATGGATGGATGGGCAGATGAAAGGATGGAGAGACAGACAATCAGATAACCAGAAACACACTGATAAACACAAAGACGGATGGATGGGCAGACAAAAGGATGGATAGTGACACAAACAAAGAGCTAGACACACCCTCTGATAAAAAGAAAGAAAGATGGATGAAATAATGAATGGATGGGATAATTAGCAGATACAAGACAGGCAGACAGATGGGTATGGTAGAATGACAGATACCCAGACAAACCTACCCATAATCTCTGCATAGGACATGTAAAGAGGGTCTTCGGCCAAAACTCCTGTGTGTTCTGTGGTTGCCTTTTGACTGAAGGTTGTGACCAGCTGAGTCAGTTGGTCTGGTTTTCCCTCATCCTCTTCCACTTCTTTTTTCTTGCTTTCTGCCTCCTCAAATGATTGCTGCACGAGAGAGAACATTTTACCCGTCGTCATAGTCATCACTATTTGTCTCATCTTCATCAATCATTATCTATCTATCATCATCACTGCCACCATCACTGTCTCTCTTATCAACATCATTTGCATCATCACTGAAAGACATGATTTTTCATCATCATCAGTCACTGTCATCATTACCATTGTAAACATGATCATCTTTCTCATTATCATCACACTGACACCACACTAACACCATATCTTTATCTACCATTAGTTTGCTACCATAACTTTACATCATACTAACACCAGTCACTGTATCTCAACCTACCATCACTGCTTGACACCACAGACACGAATCCCCAATCTATCATCAATGTTTGACACCACACAAAGCTAACATTACACCACAACATCACACTACACACTGTACCCCAGTGAATCATCAATGTCTGACACTAAAACTTAACATCACACTCTACACCATACCACAATCTACTGTCACTGGCACCACTGACATCATACCCTATTCTACCAATGCTGCCTTCATAACTTAATACACTGACACCATTAACACCACATAAACACTACACCCTAGCACCATAATTTTTTAATGCTAAACAGAAAGCATCAAAAGCATATTACTGCAAACTTCAATATCCTTTTGTATGTTGTTACTGCAAAAGTATAATGATCTTAAAAACAATATAAGCAGCATACACAACAATGTTAAGGTGTAATTTGCAATACAAATCAGTAAGGAAGAGATGGAACAAAATCATCATACACTTACAATACAAGTTTCAGAGTGAGAGAGCTTACCGATGACACCCTCAAATATATTACAAAAGCACTAAAGCCACTTACAACAGTGAGCCTTAGAGTGAGAAAGCTTACAAACTACCACTCTTAAAAATATCACATAATCACCAAAGCCACTTGCAAGAGTGAGAAAGCTTACAAATATAATCACCCTCAGAGTTGTTATAAAACGGCCAAGGTCAATTATAATACGATGCTTAGAGTGAGAAAGTTTACTAGTACCAACCTCATACTGTCCTAATTATTACTGTACAGTCAGTCCTCCATATTCACAGGTCTGCTGTTTGTGGCATCAATTATTTGCAGGTAAATAAACCATCTCAAAATAAATTAATTTAAAATGTACTTAACATGTACTTTTGAGATGGTTCCTTCTCAAAATACAATTTAAACACATAGATTCTTACACCTGATAATATTTTGGGTAATGCAAGTGGGGAGGAGCAGCAGCAATTATCTGTAATTTTTGCTATTCACAGCCAAGTTCCTAAAATATCTCTTGAGAACATGGAGGGTTGACCATATATCCAACTTACAGTTAAGTCCTCAATGACATCTTCTTGCCCCACGTTTTCATCGGAAAGCCAGTAAGCTCGGTAGGTACGGAGACACAGGTTGACCACCCGATGCCTGCATGATAGCCATCCAAGCTTATTCTCTATCCCAATGTAATCTAATCAGACCTAACTGAACCTGTACTCCTGTGCCAACCAACTTGTCCATGACATCACATAATCTACTAACAGCAGCCCCTAACTGCCTATGTTAATTTTCCTCCTGCTGATATACTGGTAATGGTGATCTATGTTGCAGAGTATGTTCATACTTACTCATGAATTCCTCAAAGACTTACCTTCTATGAGTCTCAGATGGTTGCCAAGAGTGAGACTCTACAGACAAGCTGGGTGGCACAAAGTATAAAAAAACCTAACCCAACGAAAACCTAACCTGACCGAACCAAATGTAACAAAACCTAACCTAACCAAACCAAGTGTATCCACCATAACCCACTTGTGTTACCCCCACGGCAACTTACGGTGAGATCCTCGATGACAACCTCCTGCCCCACATTCTCGTCGGCTAGCCAGAACTCCCGGTAGGTGCGGAGAAACAGGTTGACAGCGCGATGCCTGTATGATATGTTTTTTGAAGAGAAGGCGTGGAGGTTAGACTGATGTGCCCGTGGTTAGTTCACAGCGACAAACAAAACAAACACTGCCCCAAACCCGCTAGCCAAACAAGAGATATTAATAGCAGTCTATGATACTATGCAGTTTTAACCATCCTCAATCCCTTCACCTGAATGATGTGCTGCTTTATGTATCCATGCTATCTCCAGACAATATTATTCAGCTTGGGACAGACTGCCCGAATGGGAGTGTTAGTGAAAACCTTCATTAATCCTTTCACTATAAGAAGCCACACAACAGCTGAGTAAAATCTAAAGGTAGTAGATAGAATAAGTAAATACGTCATCAGACTCAGAAGGAAAACTCTTTCAATCCAGTGGTCTTTCTTCACTTGTTCTTGCTACCACAAAATTATTATATTTAGCACAGGAATGATGGCTACTGCTGAAGGAGTTAATGAATTATTATTATTATTTTTTTTTTTTTTAAACGCAAGGAAGAAGGAATCAAAGGCCCAAAACCCACAAGATTGTACCTTCCAAAGAAAATAAAAACAAAAACAGAGATCCAAATTCAAGATGTAAGCCCTCCAGGCCAAAAAGTCTCTCCTAAGCCAAATAAAACCCCTGAAAGTAACATGTATAAAAAAACACACATCATCAGACTGAAGTGATTAATGGTTTTCTGCTTCTGGTTAAAGCTTGTTACTATGACACACAACATTATATTTCTTTCAGTACTGCATGTGTATTCAGATTTAGTTCACTGGCTTCTACTGGTAACCCTTACACCTTGGATAACTCATTAGTTTATATGGGATAATGCTATTTTTGTTTTGCCGTTGATACCTTGAATCCCGTGACTATTTTTAAATTTCTTCTTGCTACTTCCAGACAGCTTTAGCTATTAGCCTTAGTTAATGAAAGCCCTCTAGTACTGAGGGTTAATCCCTAAAGACCTATGGCTGTCGAATGACGGTTATGATAAATGTTGCTTAAAGTCCTATGGCTACTGATGGTACACAGGCTACCAAAAGCTGGTGGTAGGTAGCAGAGCCTCTTTTATGATGTAGATGGGACCTGGCCAATGGGAAACAACAGATACGGTGATGGGAGGCATGATCGGGCCCCCTCCCCGATGTGGGCCCCACCCCCCCAGCCATCCCTCCACCTCCCTTTGCCCCATTGGATCCTGCCTTCTGTGTCCCCTCCCACCTGAACTACCCCCCATACCGGTACTCCCTCTAGACCATATTGTGTGTGTGTGTGTGGCACACATATTCCCTCCCTTTCCCCTCCTCCTGATACCCGCACACTCCCTCCACCTTCCTATTCCTCCTTATTTATCAAGGATGTCCCATTCTTGCTCACAGTGAGGATTTTTTTTTTTTTCAGTTGATTCTGCAGTAACCATTAGACATATGAGTGAAAAATACATCTTCTGATGTGTAAAATCAAGCTCTTTAAAACTACAAGACCAAAATTTACTTTGGTGCAATATCTCTCTCACCCTCTATACACAAGGAGTAACAGTTTTTATTTTTGACGTTCTTTGACGGTCGATATTGCGGCAGCCGTAAGTCATATGAGAGTGAAACATACATTTTCGGGTGTGTAAATTCAAGTTCTTGAAACCTGTAAGAAAATTTTGTTTACCTTGGTGAAAGTTCAAAGATCACAGGCCTACCCTTTTCACAGATGTGGGGCTAAGGGGGAGGAATTTGCAGTCTTTAGAGGTTAACGAAGGCTATATCTAATGCCACCAGTTCAAAAAAGCCTCTTATAAGTTTAACATAAGCCACTGGAAGAAGTCAGAAGGAATTAAAACTGTCCCCAGAGCAAACCAGTTAACATCCCATGATTTTACTTGCCACTGGGAACCTTCCAGAGGCATAAGGGTTAACGACAACTATTAAACTGTTTGAAGAACATGACAACTATGTTTATATGTTTATTATTATTATTATTATTTAAGAACTGATACTAATTATCTTTGTGATATAATGCCTGGCAACCTAATATCTCTTTTAATACTTCTTCTGCCCTTCCTATAACTGCTTTTCCCTTCACAAATATAAAATACAGGTATAGCCTATGTATGGTCAGGGACAAAAGTACCACTGTCCATTTGCTTACATGTCACTACCATACATTTTTTCTGTAAATATAAATAATTACGATCAAGGCTTAAAAATAAATGGGGATAAAATGCCTTGTTCCTGCACTGGCCATGTTGGTGATTAGGCTACTGGATTGGTAAGAGGGACGGAAAGAAATGTGGCCAAATTTTCAGAATGACAGAGTAAAGGAACACAGCCAATATGGAACAAGGGGGAGATGGGGTAAAATGGAGATGGAACACTGCACCAAAAACAAATAAACTGGGGATGGTGGGGGAGCGGAACAAAGAAGAATGGTGAGAAGGAAAAGCAGGGTACAGTACTTAAAACACCCAAGGGTGATCTGGTGGTAGATGCAGGTGCATAATACAAGGAAGTCTGTAAACAATACTCCATCAGCTCACTTGGTGGTATCTTACAGGTTCTGAGGATGGTTCAGTCTGCTGGTGCAGGCGTGGGTGTGAGAGGGAGCAGGAAATGAATAAATTACGCAGGATCGCTATAGGTAATGCAGACTGAGCTGTCCCCGTAACAAACAAGAAATCACTCAGCGGACTGGAGGAAGACCCTTATAGGCTATACGGATCACCCTGTACTGGTGTATGCTCACAGAAGCCATCATGAAGGCTCTCACACAGGGATTAGAAATGTTCTTAAATTTCCTCAATGCTACTTGTGATTTGAACCAGTTCCTGCCAGAACTGACTCATGAGTCATACTACTGTATTTCTTTTAGCCTAAACTTGGCTATGCTATTTTTATGCTCTCTTTAACTTGGCCTGAAAATGCCATCTTTCATTCTTGAATGCTGGGTAACTGCAAGAAATGAATACTGTATTAAATCTTGACGCAAATCATGTAGAAATACTATGCAAAGGATGCAGAGACACAACATTAACTTATTTTGCCATCAAGCTATGTGAACAGTGTTGTTAAAGGAGAGAAATCTGGGTCAAGTCCAGTAGTAGCATAGTGACAAGGACCAATTCCACTAGACAATATTTATGGTTCCCACATTTGCACCAACCACCAGATTATTTCTACCATACCCTAAAAAGATGGGAAGACAAAACGAGGTGGAGTGAAGAATCTGAAAAACTGAAGGAAAAAACTAGCTGGGTGAAACTTCAAAAATTCAAAAATACAAACCTGAAAACAAAAATACAAAACAGGAGCTATGCAAAAAGTGAAAACCCAGCAAAAATCTTGCACTTACAAAGGTGAATGGAAAGAAAACAGGGAGTGAAGGACTGAGGTGAGATAATATGAAAAACAAAGTGATAAACGTAAGGTTGTCTATGGGAAAACAATGGTGTATTCTGCTAATTTCAGTTCATATACAGACGAGCTGCCTATACCTACCCTCCTATACTGACCCTTTTACTATGCCTGCTTAATGCACTGAGGCCTGAATAAATAATCTATACCCCTAACTTACCCATGTGAATTAGGCTACTGAACTACGGTATCTGGAAAATGCATAGGAAATATGAAATATTGTCTGTTGAGCTGACTGATGGCTCTACTACACTGTTCTATTTTTACACTAACTTGGCCTAAAACTGCCATTTCTCCATCCTGAATGCTGAAATGTAATAAAGAATAACTCGAGAATTATATGCTACTAACAAAGAGGTCTTATGGAAAGGATGTAGAGTGACAGTATTGTCTTTTTCTGCACCTGCCCTCTGTGAAATAAGCTACAGGAGGATGAAAACCTGGACCAAGTTTGTGCAAAGACCACTTATGTCATGTCAGGCCTGGGCTCCAATGGTAAATTTTTACAAGTTATATATAAAGATCACTTATCAATATTCCTGCATTAGATCCCCACTGCAACCCATTCCTCCTTCTGTCCTACACCACCTTAGGCCAAAATGGTTTCCACACTAACTGCCCAATGTCTATTTTGAGGAAATCTTAAAACCAGCCCAAAACCACCAAACTTGCAAACTCCCAGAATTTCCCACTGAACAAGTTTTAAACCAGTCTAATTTAACAGGAAACAGCCCAATCTAGGAACACTGCTGAGGCAGGCAGGTATCAGATGTGGATCAGCCTGGGTCAAGAAACCTTAGCAACAACCGACAAAAGCACAATGCACGAGTTGTAAACATATGCAGTCGTCTGGAAATCCAATACCTAAATGCACCCACCTAGTTTCTCCCGCGCAGCTGAGTAATATCATCGTTAGTGAATAATAAAGGGAGAAATTAATGCTCGTGTTATTCTGACATGGTTACTTCCCTTTGTCTTAAATTGCAACTACTGTACCTACTGGAATATAACCCAAAGTCTTTCCTATCAAGTATAACACTGAGGCAGGAAGACATTACCTGCGTAAGCTATAGAATGGTACGGAGCGCAGGCAGGCGATGGCAGCTCTCTTGCGGGCGAAGGAGAGGATTTTACGCCAACCTGAGCGTGATGATTGTGGCGCACAGGCCTGTTGGCGCATGCTGTTAGTTCACTGCACACCACCCCGACTCACACACACACTGATGTACACAACTGGAGCTCTCTTAACATAATATTGATACATGTGTTATGCTTCAATGTTGCACACAGAGCCATATATTTCTCAAATGCAAAAGCAAGTTTACTGGAAGCAAATCTTTGCTCTTGTCATGTTACTTTTTTTCCTTTTTGTACAGATCTGCAATGCATGCAGCACAAATTTCTATGCTGAGTTGCTTCTTTATTTCAATGGCTCTGTAGCTCTTTTCCCCTGAGAATAAGAGAGCATGGGTGATGGGTGGGTGTGGGTGGGGGTGAAGGAGGATTACCACTCCACCCACATGCCACTCCTCCTGCCCACACCACACCCACAATGGGGAGGTGTAGGTGGGGGGGTGTGGACAGTGGGTGGCTGGGGGTGGGTATTTCAGCCTACTGGGCGGGTGGGGCTGCCAGAGAGGGACAGCTGAACATCCAAAATACCATTATCATCATTTTTCCCATCATCCTTGTTATCATTATCACCATCATCATTACCTTGAACACTCTTTCCCACCCAAGAATGGGGTGAGACAAGTACATTGACAAAATAACAGATTTACTTGTGTACTGCTATGCATAGAGGGACACTTTATCCGGTTCTAGCCAGCCATGGATTCAATCTACGGAATTTCCAGATGCAGGCTGTATGTGCTAACCATTACACCACTGGTTCACCCCAAAATATCAATAAGCCAAAATATACCCTACCAATGAACAATTTTTCCCCTAATTTGAATATACTGTACTGTATTTACCCAAAACACCCATTGTCAAAAAATAATCTTGGTCAAACTTGTCCCAAAACTACAAATGTACAACTGAACAATGAATGCTTATTAAATTTATGATGCACAGTACGACAAGGGCTTGTACGGTGGCGCGAGCTGTGGCACTGTGTGGTGTGGTATAATTGGATGTGACTGTGTCTGGTGTGGTGTGGTATAGTGGGATGTGACCGTGTGGTGTAGAGTGATAGTGTATGGTGTGGTAGTGTGCTATGTTGCATTACAATAATCCCGCAGTGACTTAAAAACCGCTCAATAATGCTCTGTACTCTTGTGATATCAGTGAATATCCATCTCTCCTTCTCTGGCCTTTCTTTACCTCAGCGGAAGATGTTAGACAAGTTAAGGACATCTACAAACACACAAAAATTGGTAGAATAAAATGTGAGCACCCAATAATATACATCTATATATATATCCTCTCCCAAGAAATTTATGAGAAACTTCAAGAGGTCATTCTTAGGTTAGCAGTAGTAATAAATCCTGTAGCCTCTGGTTCATCTGAATGTGAATCCAGTGGACTGCAGGCTGAAGCCATCCCCCTCCTGCAGTCCACTATCCTCGGGGAAGGGAGATAGTTGAACAATATTAGGCCAAGAATAACCTCCTGAAGCCCCTCTCACACATTTCCTGAGATGCCCCATATAATTATGTAGCATCTATAGTGAAATGTTTTTAAAAATCTATGATATATGAATTCCATATAATATTACCTTTCACTTCTCCTATTGCCAAATCTGATATCTGATAAGAGAAAAAATATCCACTGTCTTGAATGAGAGAAAAAATATATATATCAACTGTGTTTTTTGTTGTACAGTGAAAACTGCAACTGAAAGAGTACTGGCTACTGTTGACAAATGCTAAGCATTCCACTTATTATATGTGGCAAAAACATTCCATACAGCATATATAAACCATCTCAAAGAATCTAGGTATCAAAATGAAGGCTATGTGAAATGCAGAACTACATATAAGCCTATAAAGGGCACTAACAAAGCATATACAGGCCATCTCAAAAAGTCAATATATGAATTTGAAGTCTACAAGAGATGCAGACTTACAATGTATGAAAGTGTTTCAAAGGGCACTACAGATGCAACAAGAGCTTATACAAGAATGAACAGCTATGGAAGATGCAAAGGTAAATCTATATATGGAGATATCCCTTCAATCTGATGATATTCTTTTTCTTATATTTTTGCAACCATCAATTTTATTTCACTTAGGACAGACCTCTAGAAGTGAAGGAGTTACTGAAGGCTATATCTAACTCCTCCAGTTTAAAAAAAGTCTCTCCTAAGCTGAATAAAATGTGAAAATGGCAAGAACACAATGAGGAAGACACCATCAGAGTCAAAGGATTAAGTAAAGAACTTAAATATACACTCGACAGATTCAGCGAAGGGAAAAATACAAAGTGGCAAGCTAATACAGGCAGTAAAAAGTGGAACGGATATAGAAAAAAAGCAATGACTGATTCTTGCCTTACTTTTTTGTTTTTTTTTATGCATGGGTGGAAGAATGCCTGAGTTCTCTTATAAAAATGGGAGAGGGCTTATTAAAGGTCTGCAATCTTTTACAATGATAAACTGGATAATCTACAAAGATTTATATTAAACAGGTGTTATAAAAATGCCTGTGCAGTAGAAGGCGTGTGTGTGTGTGTGTGTGTGTGTGTGTGTGTGTGTGAGAGAGAGAGAGAGAGAGAGAGAGAGAGAGAGAGAGAGAGAGAGAGAGAGAGAGAGAGAGATTTGGCAGTACAGTGTAGTGTGTGATGTGGTGTGGTGTGGTAGCATGATATGGTAGTGTGGCATACTAATGTGTGGTGTGGCAGTGTGGGGTGTGGTAATGTGTGGTGTGGCAGTATAAGGTATGGTAGTGTGTGGTGTGGCAGTGTAAAGTATAGCAGTGTGTGGTGTAACAGCATGAAATATGGCTGGATGATGTGCTCTATTACACAGTGAGACTTTATAACATCTTGTACTGGCATCCCTCGCTGGCAGACCATGGAAAACATGGAATGAGGTCCTGACAAAAAACCTTGGAGACGGGGGACTTAACCTGAATGCTGTGCAAAAACCCACACAGCTTGGACAGCTAGCATTAGGTGAAAAAATAGGCTGACTCAGGCAAGCATCAATTACCTGAAATTTTCCTCTCCATTATAAAAGCCCCGATTTTCCATAAACTGAACAGATGTGCCTTTCTTTGAAGCTCTGGGGAATTGATTCTTTTAGTGCTGCCAATGAGTAACTGTGAGAGAATAGGGAACAGACAGAAGGAATATGCATTATCCCTACCAAAGGATGGGGAAGAGAGAGAGAGAGGGCGGTATACATATAACACCACCACACTCAAACATTCCCACTCAGTTTCATTTAACTTCACACTCGACCAATGCCCACTTTGATGCAACAAGTCTACAGGTTATAAAACATACTATACATAACTATGTAACCTGCAGCCATATTATTAAAACTGAAAGTGCAAAGGTGTATATCATGATCATCATAACCCCTCAATCCTTATTCCAGCCAAAAAAGATGGCTTGAAATTAAGATGTGCACTGTCTAATCACTTTTCAGAGGGTGCTGGAGAGCAGAGCCTTCACCTGGTGGCACTGTTATAATTGGTTGGTTCTATAGCCTGATTGTACAAACTCAACTCCCTCCCTATTCCCTTGACAGGACGATGGTGGACTGTGGGAAGAGGGCATCTTCAGCCTCCAGTCGATCAGGTTCATATTCAGATGACCCTGAGGTTGCAACTACCACTAATAAAGTACTGAAATACTTTTCAGAGGCAGGATACGTCCCACCCAATAACATAACATTAAAGGATAGGAAATGTCGGTTTGAAGTTGGAGCGAATAATATTACAGACATTATTATCTTATCTGTTTTTTTTTGCAAGTACTGATAACCTTCCCTCCAGTCCAGTACCTTGACCGAGCAATATCATCATTTATGTCCACTCTATTAGTACATGAACTGGAAAAGAATTGGCAATGCTTGTTAAGTTGTGGAATGAACAAATGTTACCTACATCAATAATACTGCATTCATTACTATCACTCAGGCCACTCATTGGATGCTGATGGGCATCTATAATGCATCAGATCACTCCTGGAAACAGCTCCCGAATGCCAGCACACGACTGATGTCCAAAACAGTCCAATAAATGACCATCAGAAACTGGCAACTTATATACACCTTCACCTTATCAGTTTTCACAATACAGCATTTAAAACAGTACGGAACAGAGGAGAAATGGGGGACACAAAAGGCCTGAAAAATGGTAAGACTGCCAAGAGTGCAAATTGGGCATTGTTCCAGGGTACAAGGTCAAGGTGCGGTGGCCACAACTCCCAGACCTCCAACTCGGGGCCCCAGGTACCTTGGCATCATGTGGAGGGAGGTCTGGCGGAAGCAGGCGATGACTGCACGTTTGCGCTGGATGGACACCACTGAACGCCACACCTCCTTCGATGTCTGGGGGTGGTCGATCTGCGGGCCAGGCAGCCAGGGAGGCAGGCACGATGGAGGCAGGTAGAGGCATAAGTTCAAGTTTTACCATATTTGTGGTCCTGATTCTCAACCTGTTTAAATTAGCCTCACTGGTTTGGGTGGAGGCATGATTATGATTCTTGAGAATTTTATGGGTGTTGAGGCGGGATTATACAACCTTCAGCTCCCTCCCTATCTCCCAGAAGGAGGATGGTGGTCTACAGAAGAGCAACTTCGGCTTGCACTTCCCCAGGTTCACACTCAAATAAACCTGGGCCCCAACAACACAGCCACCATTGAGATTTTTAACATCTAACAATTTTTCAAGGTGACTGAAAATTTTTTTCTTTTTTCCAAATTGTCCTCCACCTCCCTCCATTTCCATGAGACTCTTGAAGCCAAAAGAGTATTTATGGCCTGCATGCGGAGATTTGTTTAAACAACATATGTATGAACTATACTCTTGTCACTTAACTTGGCCTAAAATTGTCATCTTTCCATCTTTAATGCTTACTTATAACAAGAGAGTAGCACTATGATTCCAGTCACCAAAATGTGCTATGGAGTGTAGACTGAGCCATAGCATTTTATTTCTGCCAATGGGCTGTGTGAATTAAGCTGCAAACATATGAAAATATGGGCCAAGTTAAGGTGTGTGAACTATAAGAGTTATAATACATATGAAGCAAAAACTTCATGCCAAATAAATGAACAAAGAATCATAATGCTCTGATGGAAAGATCATGATTTATGGATTAAAATATCATAAGAAAATATCCATAGCAAACATATCATAACTTATATAAATGTATGTATCAAGAGGTCCACTGTCTTGCTCAGTAATAGAGGACTTAGTACGTACAATAAACCTAAGCCAAGATGCATATATACTACATATATTTACAGAGATGCTTTGTGCTTGCATGCAGGGTGGTTATACAGGAAAGAAAGAAGAAAGAAGAGGGAATTAAGGTATGCAATAGAGCTAGAGGAATTTAAACACTGAGAAGTAAGTCAGTCAGGCATATAATAAAGGAATAATATGCAGAGTAGAAAACAACATGTGAATGAAATATACAGGTATATAATACAGGAATGAGTTAACATGCAGAGTGGAAAATGGATAGTGAATGGAAATGTGAAAAAGTTGCAAGGGAAATCTATACACAGAAGTGAGGCAGTCAGGCATAAAATAAAGGAATGAAACATTAGGCCAATTTTAACAGAATGATTAATATGTTAAGCTAAAAGGAATCAGAGTAAGCAGAAAACTGTCTTTGTACCTGGTAAGTACTTTGTAGCTATTAGGGACTGTGGGTTAATGAGGGGAAAGGCAGGACATGACAATGCTGGAAAAGTGTCAGACACAGAGATGCAACAAGGGCAGAATATGAATGGACACATTAGACAAGTGCAAGGCAGAAAAGATGGATGAGAAAGGAAAAGAACAAGTATAAGACACCACTTTGTCCACTGTGATAAGTGGCATACAAAAGAACAGGAGAGAACAAACATGAACACACACTAAGGACAGGATCAGTAAGAAGAGAACAAGAAGATACCGTATAATCATGACAGGCTTAGGTGAGAGATGCAGACAGGAACTCACAATATGCAGCCTGTCATGTGTTTTGACCATTAAGTGATATACAAAAGGAGAAGAACACAACATGAGAGGATGCAGAACACTTTTGGAACGATGAATGACCAATTAAGGTCGTGAACAAGACCAACACACAATGAGGCCCATAACTCACAATATGCAGGCCGTAGAGGACTTTGGCCATGGCAACGATGCGGTCAACGGTGTCATCAACAGTTGGCATCAACTTCTTTTCGTCATCATACTCCCGAGGGGTCCGACCCCCACCCAGACGGGAGTAGAGGGTGTGCTGCCAGTTCATGGAGTCACTCGGGTCGTACTTGTCAGGGAGGGTCAGCTGTGTCTTGGCAAACTCCAGAATTTCTGACTCTGACACTTTCTGGGGAGGTATGAGAGACAGCAGAGTAGAGGGGTTCATGAGACACAAAAACAGAGTAAAGCAGAAAATATGAAAGAGCAGACAGAACAAAGGATGGGGAATAGAGTAGTTGCCAGTTCATGGTGTAACTCAGATCGTACTTGTTGGAATGGGTCAGTTAGATCATGGCAAACTCCAGGTTTCCTGACTCTGAAACTTTCTGTAAGGCAAAAGAAGTGTTGTATCAATTTCTGTCAATGTACCACTGGCAATACTGCCCACTGCATTAACAATGTGAATGAAAGTGCTGTACAGTTATATGTAATTCTGTATAAGAGAGGAGCAAACAAATTTACGAGAGGATCATTATCACATTCCTGGTCTCCCTCCCTCCCTATTTAAAGATGGAGTGATGAAGGGTGTAAGAGAGCAAGAAAACACCTGATGGAGGGAGAACTGTCAACACTGAAAAGGGCCACACTCTTTCACTCACCATTCAAGCCTCTGCAATCATGACACCACCTCACAGACAAAACCAACCACACTTACTTGCTTCACATTAGCGTACTGCAAGTATTTACATATGAACTTTAAAGATAGAGGGATGGGAAATACAAAAGAGCAAACTCAATGGGCAGGAAAACTGATAAGGGTACAAGAGCAACAACCAGATTCTCACTCTCTGGGCTATGAAACAATACCTCTACCTCTAATGGAGAAAGAATAGTAAAAAAGTAAGAAGGCATCCCTTTCCGGCACCAGAAGCAACTTAAAAGACATGATGGGCAGTGACAGTGTGAGACTAACTAAATCAACAGATCTAGGGGTAACAGTGCTTACCGCCAAGAACTTCTCCTTGCAGTGCTGGACCAACTCCTGCTGTCTGCCAGCAAACAAATTGAGTCCCACTGGCAGCAGACGTTTCAGACACGCCACCATCAGTGATGATGCCAGCTCCTTGTCCTTGTTGGTTTTCTTGCCACCTGCACGTTTCTTTTTTTTCTGCACACCACAAGGAAGCAAAGTTTTATTAGACTGGGTTGGGTTGGGTTTGATTTGAGCTGAGCTGGGTTGGTTTGATTAAGTTAGGTTGGGTTAGACTTAGGTAAGGTTCAGGCAGGGTAGGTTTGGTTTGAACTGGGTACACACAGCCAATATAGATTAAATTACAGTGTGTTAGGATCAGAGGGGTTTATCTATGGACACTACTGTATGTGATATAGGAGGCTTTGTAGCACCTCTTCCCTAGTGATCTATTTTGCAAATTATACCTTAATGTTCTTCCATATGTTATGTATACTGCTTTAAAATAACCACAGGCTGCACCAGTAATACACATAAAGATAAGCTGTAACGTGCAGAATGATAGTCAAGGAAGAATTACACCTTAATATTCTTTTGTATATTATCTATATTGTCTTAAAATCAATACTGTATATCATCCATCATTAACACATAAGAGGATAAGTTGTAATGTGAAGAATAAAACACACCTTAACCCCCCGAGGCACAAAGATGCGATTTGCGTTCTTTGGGTGTTTCATGGTAAAAGCACAGAGATGCGAACTGAGTCCCAAAGCAGGAAAATAATTGCCAAAATCAAGTTTTTGGCCGATTTGCATCAAAATTTGGCGCATCCTTGCAGGCCAGTCTAGCGTCCAAAGTAAATACTTGGCAACACTGTTGGACCTGGCATGGGGCAGTGCATATCAGTAATCCACAGTATCTCGTCACCAGACGGGCCATAAGGTAGCGCTCCGTCCGTCATCCCTTTAAACCCCTCTGTTTTCCCCATCCCACCCAAGGCAGAAGCAACAACTGAAATATCGTTATTGTATAGTGTTTGTGACAATATTGTGAAGTGATTTTGTCTATGGAACATACATATATTGTTTGTAGAGCACTGGCACTATTATCAGCTGTTAGACCTAGGGCAGGAGTTGTGCTTGTTAAACTGGGGTTTCCTACTGTGCTTCACCCTGCCCCAAATGATGTATTTTACTTATACAGAGAAGCCAATGCTTATACTGAGTGAAACATATAGTGCCTGAATTAGTAGTGAAATAACTAACCTACCTTAGCAGGCGTTGCATACGCCATACAGATATGCTGTAGTCGGGAAGGAACAGGCGTCATGTACGCCATAGTTGGGAAGGGAATAATGGAGGAGGTTGGGATGGTATCATTGTGATAGTGATATTATTGTCTATGGTTTAGTGTGAAATATACATATATAGTGCACACACACACACACACATACATACACTACATAACTCCTCATCTTTAAACCCCTCCAGGTCCTGCCAGCAGTTCAACACCTCTGGAGGAAGTGAGTTATCTGTATTTTGTTGATTCGTATACTGACCTATTTCTATATTTTACACAAATAAGTATTGTTTTTTACATACACATGTAAGATGGAAATAAGTACAGCTTCAGTATCAGTAGCTAGCAAAAAGACTAGTGGTCATGTCGAGTTTCTGAGAGCACAATAAAAAGGCTTATGATATTTTACATGTATACTCTGAATAAAACAAAATAAACCTTGCAAGTAAAATATCATATGTTGGTGTGGGTGAGGCAGGAAAAATTGGCAGCGCACCAGGAGTTATATTGTTCTTTATCATCCATTTACTCGAAAAGTATTGGACGTATCGATTTCCTGAAAGAACTATGATACAGAGCATAAAATTCTACGTATGTACATGAAATAACAATGTAACATCTTTGACCAAAATCGTTGTTACATAGGCGGGAATATAACAGTTACTGTGCGTGCATCACTAAAGGGCAGCACATGCATGGATACCCAGTAATTTTATGCGATTTACTCAGAAACTATGAGGCACATGGAAAATCTGTGGATACCATGAGAGAGCCAATGAAATTCTACACAAGATGATGAAATAAAAACATAACCTCCACAAGAAAACTTTTGTGCTAGAGTGCTGTGAACAAAAAATCAGTTCCCTGTAGGAAATTACTTTTAGTTTTTAGCTATTTCCTCAAAAGCTAAAAATCATATCAAAAAGCCGCAAACTTTACTAGAAAGCTGATGAAACTCTCTTTCTAAACATCTAATAACAATTTTTTTGTATGATGGAAAATGTTCGAGCTATATGTTGGGAAGTGAGATTGACGTTTCAAAATGTTTATTCACATCGGCCTAATGTACTTCTATTTGTGTGTGTGTGTGTGTGTGTGTGTGTGTGTGTGTGTGTTTTTTTGCTACAACAAATATTGATGAATAAGATGATGTAGTTTTTATGGAGTGGAGAGGTATACTGTATGAGAGAGGTGGGTGTGAGTTGGGAGCAGGGCAGTGAAACGTCGGGGGACAGGGCGATGTGGAAGAGATTTGTTTGCGGCTATCCCAAACGGGAGTAAGGCATCTGGCAATAGACAGATAGACAGATAGTGTTTATGGCAATATATATATGTTTGGGTGGAGAAAATAAGGCAAGAATACATGTTTTCGTAGGCACACGGGGAGGCTGGTGGAGAGGCGGATGGAATAAAATCGTGAACCAGCAAACTTACTGAAACTTATCATGCGCGAGAGGGTTAATTTGTATGTTATCTATATGACTTTCAAATTAACTGTCTGCATCACTTGTATGTTTTCTATACTGTTTTAAAATCAACATAGTCCATAGCAAAAACAAATATGAGTATGGGCTATAATGTTCACAATAAATCATTAAAGTAGAGGTGTTAATAAATCACTGAAGCCAATCAGAACACCCTCCCATGCTAGGTGACTCTGAAATGAGACTGGTCACACAGGTTAACAGAGGCTGGCTTTAGTCTGGCTCAGTTCGTCAGAGTAAGTTGGATTTGAATTTACAGAAAGTTGGGTTACACTAGGTATGAGGAGTAAATTTTGAGTGTGCATCATTACAATCTTTAGCTTTTTGAGAAATATTTTGGTTCTTTCTGTGTACACACACACACACACACACAGCCAACTCATTATAATCAACATATGATAAATATTGAAAGAAACTACTGTACTGTACATAAATTTTCACACAACATCCAAAACACAGCCAAAAAATTATACAATACACAACACAGATTGCATATGGGTGAATAATACAAAATATGCATTTTACATACACTTAATACAGCCATAATTATACAACTAAGTGCAAAATTGTGAAAAATACAAGATGAAAAATGTGACATAACACCAAAAATGAACTGAAGGTGCAAGGTAGAGAAATTAACTGGGGGTGTTTAGCAGGCAAATGCTTTGCTAGATACAGCGATACTGGCTGACTCTCTTACATTCTTCCTTGATTTAGCACTCCTCTGATTATTTGCTCTGTCCCCTCCACTCTCTCTTTCTCACTTTTTATTCTATTACAGTGTTCCTCCCTCCAATACAGTAACTTTCACTCCTTCCTCCCTTTTCTTTCCTCATCTCTTCATTCCCTCTTGCTTCCAGTTTTCCCTCATTCTCTTTACTCACTCTCTCTCACAGTCTCTCTCTCTCCCCCCCTCTCTCTCATTCCTTTCTTCTTTCAGCATATCTTCTTCAATTTCTTTACAATGGGTAGAGCATTTAATGTAGTTAAAAACAGCACAAACCCTCCTCAACATATTTTTAAAAATCTGTGGGGGAAAAAGGATTTATAAAAAAATTCTCTCAAATCTGAAAACACATCGAACATCAAAATCTCTAAAGACAATTCACTATTCTACTTTTTCCAAACAGCTGCAATAACCTGCAACAACAAATAGTACATTGCATAAAAAATTCCAAACATCATGGTGAACAGTGCAATGCAGGGTTTTTCTGTTGCTAGTGTATACAAAGAAGATGCTGGCTGTTACAGAAAGCATGCAAGAAACTTCAGGCTATTTTTGGACTAATGTAATAGTAGTAGTTGTAGTAGTAGTAGTAGCTGCAACCCCTGGCTTATCTGAAATGTGAACCGTGTGGATTGCAAGCTGATGCAGCCCCTCAGCCCACCATGCTCCTTTTGGGGCACTAGGAGGGAGATTAGGGATGCACTGGGAGGGAGATGAGGAAGGCACTGAGAAGGGAAATGAGGGATGTATTAGGAAGCAGATGAGGGAGGCACCGGGAAGGAAAATGAATCGAGGGATGGACTGGGAAGGGAGATGAAGGCACTGGGAAGGGATATGAGGGAGGTACTGGTGAGAGATGAGGGAGGTACTGGTAAGAGATGAGGGAGGTACTGGTGAGAGAGATGAGGGAGGCACTGGGGAGGGAGATGAGGAATGCTTGTTATAATTGTGCCACCATGTGAAGGCCTTCCTCTTGAGTACCAGGGACCTATGCTGATAATGCATTTATTACTCAAAAATTAGGCCAAGAATAACCTCCTGAAGTCTGTCACATATTTTCTGGGTCAGCCTATATATATACAGTACTGCACTATATAAAGCCATGATTTAACCACAATGCTATCAATATGCAATGGCTGCCTTGGAAAACTCTGCTAAGTTTTCAATCAATGGGGTGTTTTAAATATCAGTGCCAGAGCAGAGCATCACTGAGTTCTGTGTCAGCCACATACTACCTATCATTCAATCTTTTCTTTCTTGCCCCATATGATACAAAGGGAACTGGGGCTCGGTTACCCAGCCATGATACTTAAAGTGAGGGTGTAGAGTCACTTGCCCAAGAATGCCATAGTGTGAGCAATAAGCTCCAACCACCCTTCAGACCTTTAGGCCTAATTATACAAACATCCCTGAGCAACTTCCCTATCCCTTCAAAAGGGGATGGTGGAATGCTGGGTGGGAAAGCTTCAGCATGCAGTCCACTGGGCTCATGTTGTAGATGAACATGGGGCTAACTCAACAAACAGTACTACCGTATTATCCCTGTCTGTAAAAAGGGTTGCCCCTTTGTAGGATAAGAGACTCCCACAGCCGAAAAAAACAGCAATGTGACCTGATGCCCTTCAAACAGTCCACATGATTGTCATATAGCTTTTTGTATGGGGGGGACTTCTTTACTAAGCACTTGGCTCTGGCTGACATCCTTTTTTGTTTGTTCTTGCTCCCTGCTCTGACCTGAATAAATCTGATAGGAGATAGCAAGAATACAAGACAGTTCATAATATAATGCTTCTCATTCACTCTGCTGGGCAGTTTGTCATGTGTTGTGGGAATGGCCCAATCAGCATTATCAATGTCTATCCTGCATCATTTATTCATTTCCTATTTTAACTAACATACTCATGCCCACATCAGTATATTGAACCATCCCTGCAACACACAAACTACTGCCAGGTGAGTTTCTGTGGACTACCTTGTATGAAGAAAGACATACCAGGCACAATGAGTCAACATCATCAACCTCCCTTTTGTTTCATTTACCTGTCCTCTCATATTTCTGTTCACAGTACTGTATTTGCCATGTACTGTTGCTGAAATATGACACAGAACATTGTACTTTGTGATCTCTTGTCTGGCACCAAAGTTTAAAATAAGGCCCTTTGCTTCACCTTTACATACCCTTAGTACAGCTAGGTGCATGTATGTGCCTGTGAGCACACTGATGGTTGTATGCAAGTGTATTAGTGTCCATCTGTGTAACTTTACAGGCATCCAATAGCAGTCACAGAAATGGACATGTAAACCCCAGCTATGTGTACATATATAGGTCACCCGACATCAGATTCCTCTGTTTAGGATGTGCACTGTATGCGTCTTTGTCTAGTGTGCACGTGGAACATCAATACAGCCACAAAAATACACATGTAAGCCTGGCTTTGTGAATCTGCTGGGTTCATCAGCTTGAACAAGCTTCAGCTTCTCTTGTGCATGGCATGTACATTTTTACCTAAATGTGAGAGATGTACAGACAACTTAAAGGAACAAACAATTAAGCATGGCTGGGATGACTAAATTTCAGTGCCTGTTTATGAACGTGCATTGTGTGTACATTTTATATGACATCATGATGTGTCGTGATGTGCACTATGTGTGTGTGTATGCTTTATAAAAACATCAAAGATCAGGCACATCATACATAGAAGCACGGTTGTGTGTACGCGTGACAGGGATCACCAAATTCCAATGCCTGTTTTATGGCGTGCATGTATGCTTTAAAGATACATCCAAGAACAGGCACATAAAAATGCACATGTAAACCTGGTTGTGTGTACGTACTGGCATGATGTGTATCCCTGTGGGCTGGTATGGTGGGGATGGGGACGAGTGAGACAACATTGTATTTGGACGCAGTTGTAATATTAGGTTAAAAAGAACTGCACCCTCTTGCTGACCCTTCCACTCACTTGAACTCTGGGTAACCAAACAAGCACGTTTTTATCCATTATCAAACATATTTCTGACACATCTTTATCCATTATCAACCATTTTTAGTCATTATTAAATATTTTTCTAACATAACCAAAGTTTTATATAGTAATATTAAGCAGAAAAAACTGCCCCATCTTGCTGACCTTTCCACTCACCTGAATTATGAATACCAAAACATGCACATTTTATCCAATGGTAACTAACAAAGGGCCAACTTGCCTAGTCCCAGGCTCCTATGCTCCTAATGGGGCGGCATAGGATTGGATGATGGATGAAGTACCAAACTAAGCTAACTTGTGATGTAATGAAACAGAATAATGATTATTTGACAGAGAAGAATGATAAGTCAGATGGTTTAGTCTACAGCATACGAGAGAATGTACAGCCAAGTAATACAAGCTACTTCTAGGTCACATCTTGAATCCCTGGCAGTGCATTCTCTTACAGTGCAGAATAAACTATCTCAATATTGTTTCCCCTCTGTCTGAAAATCATTATTATATCTATTATATCAATACTAATTAAGAAAGAACAGCTTCCTCACATATATCTTTCCACTCACCTGCAGTGGCGGATTAAGGGGGGGGCTGACTGGGCTGCAGCCAGGGGCCCCCAGTATTTGGGGGGCCCCCAATTCCTACAGTTTGTCAACAGAACATGTGATACACAAGGTCACCTAAGAGGAATACATGATTGAGGGCCCTCCAGGGGGGCCCCTTCCCAATCCCCCATAACAAACCTTCCCTCAGGTACTCCCCCACGGCTACATTAACAATGTATTTAGGTCTGCATTATATAAAGTAATAAAAATAACAATAGGCCTACATACAACTTAATTGGACCGGTGCATAAAAATAAAATAGTTACCAGTTCAATTACGTTTGAGCTGTGGTTTTCTTTCATCTATCTATCTATCTATATACCTAGGCTGCTTCCCCCAAGGAAAGGGAGGTAGCCGAGACAGGACGACTCACTCTCCATTTACTCATCCATTCAAACACATTTATTCGCATCTTAGCCCCAAAGGGGAGAACGGACAGATCCTCACTGCATCACAACGCACAAGGGTCAACTGCGCAATGCAATCAGTGACATCCACAGCAGGGCCCGACAGCAGAACTGGTTTACCCCTGCCACATCATAACAGACCCATCCCCTTACCCGCACCTGACCTGACTAGCTGATCAGACCAAAAGCGGGAGAATATCCCCTCAGGGCTGCGTCATCACTTATTCATTCACAATTTCTCTCCATTTATTTCTGTCATGCACAGCCACTCTTCCTTGCTCAACAGACATCCCTCTCGCATCCAGCGCTCTCTTCACACTGTCCATCCATCCTATTCGTGGTCTTCCTCTCAGTCTTACACCTCTCACATCAGATCTAGTTATCTTTTTCACCAATCGCTCATTATCCATTCTCTCCATATGCCCAAACCATTGCAACACCCTCTGCTCAACTCTACCAGCCATCTCCCGAACAACTCCAGTTCTCCTTCGCACTTCATCATTTCGCACTCGATCCATACGCGTCACTCCACACATACTCCTCAGACATCTCATCTCCATTACATTCAAACTTTTCATGACTTCGTTATTTTATGCAGATATTTTATAGATATTCAGGATAATTTCTCCTTTTTTATTGAGTTATATTATGTTTAGTACATAATAATTACTATAGTATCTGTGAGACCTAGAAGAGAGAATCTGAATATCATTATTTATAAAGTATAATTTTATTCCTACTCAAATCCTCAAGTCTTTGTTGACATGACACTCTGGTACTCGTGTGTAGTAGAGGGAATCCAAGACCGTCCTAGGCGGCCAAAATAGCAACATTTAGACGTAAGTTTCTCTATTTGATATTTTCATTACTTCTTTTATAAAATGGAGTACCTCAAGCATTATTGTGAACTTTACTAAACGCACATCGGAAAGACAGAACAAAGGTGCAATGCTTCTGCAAGCCGACCTGCCACTTAGCAGCTGTGCAGCATGTTACTGTACAGAGAAAAGAGAAAATTACTCTATCACTATTCCTCACTATGGTGCTATCGATAGGAAGTTCCAGTTTAGGTTTTGTGTTCTATTTACTTAGTTTATTTTTACTAAAGATAATTATCAAGTAGGCCTAATGCCTGACGATTTTTCCCATCAATTTTTATCGTGTTCTTCGAGCTATGAAACACGGAAAGATAAGGTAATTGTAAAAGCATATACCGGTAGTACCTAGTTTGGTATTGTTAGGTTCATTTTAATAGGCTCAGTAAACCTAATTACCTCCGCCAACGAAGTTGGAGGGGTTATGTTTCCACCCGTTGGTTTGTTTGTATGTTTGTCTGTCTGAACAAAATTACTCAAAAACGCGTGGGCCGATTCTTACGAAGTTTTGCATATAGACCCTTTTGGAAGAGCTTTTCATAACTCCAAGATTTTTATTATTCACAGGCATGTCTGGTCCATAACACCTACGAAAATGAGGGATGACTACTGCCCTTCTCTACACCTTTACATTCATTACCTGACAAATTAACAGACCCTCAACAAGCCACTTGGCCTCCCTCACATCATCCCCCTCCCCTCCCCTGATCCAACCCCCATAACCTACCTTAACCCTTACCCCACCCAAAAAAGTTCCCTTTGGAGCCCAGGGGCCCAAAGCCAGGCTACCACACTCCAGAACATTTAAGGGTAGGAGGCTACCTTACACCCCACATAAGTTCCCAGGTTATGGCACAAGTCTGATGATCTGAATTTTATTAAAACAGACTTTACTGATCTGCAAGACTCAAGAACATGCGATAAAAACACTGCCATTACTACCATCACTCCAGTTCCTAATAAGACACCCCTAGCAGGCATTCAATATGGATGGTAAGTACTGGTGCTGATATGGTGTCACACGAAGCTGTATGGCTTGTAGAAGGACGATTGGGCCATGAAGAATGGACTGTCAAGTCCATGCCCAGAATCTGACACATAATGAATGAATAATTAAATACATAAATATCAACCTGGACATCCTTACTAATAATAATATCAATAATAAAAGAGAAACTCAACCTACCTTGACCTTGCCACCACCGCTAGACACAGGGTCAGGTCCAGTTGTGACTCTGTTTCTGGAGGAGGCCGTGGGCATGATCAGGGTCATGTTGTCAATCTCATTCAGGCTGATGTAGTTGGTCTCTTCACGGCGGAAGTACTGTACAGTGAAGAAAGACAAAGAGTTTACTGATGAAGAGAGACAGCGATGGAGATGGCGATAGATTGATAGACAGAGAGCTACAACCTGTAAGACCGAATATGGAAATCCTTCATCAGTAGTATACCCATCTTTATCAAGAGAGACAGAAGCAAAACATGAGCAAGGATAAGAGGCTATGAGAGGCAGACAGAGTGAGAGAGAATAATAAATTACCTGTGAGTTAGACCAAATATGGAAGATCTGCGCCACTCTGTTATAGACATCCTCAGCCTCGGGTATGTCATTCTTGAGCCAATAATTCCTGTGTTGGTCCACATACTTGATCAGCAACGGGTAGAAAGCATATATATCACGTGTCAGAAGCTGCCACTCCTCTTGCAGCTGGCTCTCAACCTGGGGATCATAGCAGCCAGAGAGATTAGGCTTTTGAGAGTTTTGCTCCATTAGTTTGGGTCTGGTTAGATAACATGTGCATTGGTGGGCTAAGCTGGGTTAGGTCTGGTCATTTTAGCTGGCTTGGTTTGGTCTTAGCTTAATCTTAGTTGGGCTAATTCCATAATGAAGCCTCTCAGGATTTATTGTCTAAAACGCTACATATCCATTCTATTTCTAGATAAGGCTCCTCTAGATCCTAAGCATTCCAGCTGATGGACATATCTCTGATGTATAGCAGTTAACCACACTGCCAAGACACTTAAAATACCTTTGGAGACAACAAACATCTCCGTTCACTCTAGCAACCTCATACATGCTAGGCTCCAGCAATGTTTCTGACCACCTTCCTTAGCCCCACTCAGATAAAGGTATTCTTTATTCCCAGACTGGCTTCCCTTTGGAATTAGCTTCTCCAGATTAGTTTCCCCCCAAACTTCAACCAACAACAATTCAAGTCCAACTGTTGCAGATTTCTTATGAATGGAGGATTCCTGTAAGTCTAGAGTATAGATTTTTATTGCCCCTATTCCCCCCCCCCCTTTCCTCTGTTCATCTGCTAAAAAAAAAAGAGGGGTGGTTAGAGTACCAGCAGGTGGAGTTTGATTTTATGGGTTTTCTAGAACAAAGTAAAAGTGGTTTGCATAGATTTTGAGAGTTACTGGATGAAGGGAAAAACCTGGACTCACTGTTCAAGAACTAACCTAAATGAACCACAAGTTCTTTCACTCTACAGCTAATCTCTTGAATTTAAACCAGTGATAAGAAGATAGACTCGATCTGATGGCCTATCAGTACCAAAGTTTGAGTCCTGTAGCAGGCAGTTGGCCCCATCCAGCTCAGGTGTTCATTCATTCTTTGTAGGTCGGTGGGTAAAATTATTACCTATGTTTGCACCAGGTGGAGATAACTAATAAACCAGATGATGCACCGGCCATGTGTCCCTGGGTACTGGCTGAATATGCCAGAACAGGTTTAGAGGCCTAAGTTACAGACATGAAGACTGTGGCTAAGTGTTTCATGGCATTTGGTTCCTTGCCAACCTGTCTCTCCAAATATATTCAAATTCCCGTTAAACCAAAACCTTACACAGTAACCCACCTGACTGGTATCCTCAGTGGTGGACTTAAGGAAGCTTTTCAGGTTCTCCTCCTTGTTGAACATGTACTCAGTGCGTTTGTGTACACGGTCTGCCAGGGGCAGGTATGGGTCACGAAGCAGCTCCTCACTGGAGTTGATGATGATCTGTTGCGTGTAGCCAGCAATACGGGTCATCCATGGGGCATTCTCCACACCAACATTGTACATGATTAATCGCAGCACCAACTTCAGCAACTGGTTCATGTGTTCACATGTCACCAGAGACACGTGGTTCCTGTGAGCACAACACACAATTAATGTGAAGCATTCACCTCCCTTGTCTTTCCTGGTGTAGTGACAGTCACCAGAATCACCTTAGCTGAGAGGTGCTATTAAGTGCATAAGCGTGGATGTTTATGCCTGTGGGGTGAAGTCTGGATCCTGGAGGCATGAATGAGTCATGAATGAGTGTGTGGCTCATTTAATTGGACAGCCTTTTGGTTAATTTTTCCTTCTACCAAGTTTTCTCTTGCCCTCTGGGTCCTAACTCATCCCATCCTTTGGTGAGGCAAGGAGATCTGGATGATGATGATCATGAATTCAATACAGGCAGCTTTCATCATCTCTTTCATTTTTATAACGTCTTTGCTGCTACAAGATAATACTCACCTACTCAGTGTGGGTGAGTTCACTGGTAATCTAGCCCCACCAGTTTGGAGAGTTTATCGTACACCAACATTTATATAATAAGTCTCAAAAAGAACTGCAGTTGCTGGTTCATATGTTTCCATGTTACCAGTGACACATGGTGTTGGAATGGGCAGCCCTCATGTGGTAGTACTGACACACTGATAAGGCTCCACTGCTTGGATATAAGAACATCCCTTAATTCTCTCCCTACCCAACAAATGGAAGAGGGTCGACTGCAGGAGAAGGGCAGCTTCAGCCTGCAGTCTACCAGGTTCACATTTTTTATGAACCTGTGGCAACTAACTATTACTACTACTACCACCACTACCAGTGATACAAAGTTCCTGCAACATCAATAGATGACTGAAACAACAATAAAAATATATAAACACCAATAGTTGCTATGCCATAACTCATCCCTCACAGATACAACATAGGTAGGATGAGGTCAATAATGATGATGATGATATGACTCACCCCTCAGAAGGATTAACGTTGTCAGGGCCCTGATTCCACCAGAAAGGCAAGTATGAACACAGCATGGGCAGGATGATGTCAATGATGTGTGGCTGATCCTGATGCTTTGCCTCCTCCTCCACAAACTTCTCAACCTGTTTAATTACTCCCTCCAGTGTTGGCATGGCCGTCTCCATTTTCACAATGATTTCTGCAAGGAGAGGTAAAAGAAATACAGGATTAGAGCTTCACTGGCAAACAATTACATAGCTACAGGGGCAGCCTGGGAGGGCTCTGGCCCTCACAGTCAGACCCTTGACAACTCATTTTAAATTATGGTCTATTTAATGTTTGCATATTGTGCTCTGAAAATTATTTGAAATTATGTTAACGCACTTATATGGTGGGCTTACTGGGCCCCTTCAAAACAGGGTTTGGTCCCATCTTGGTCCTCCAGTCATGGACACCTGGATATGCCACTATTAGTGTATTATGACAAACTCTATGCACTGGCATTAATTTTTTCTTTCAACCTGCATCTGGACACCTGCCAATGCTGGGATGGCCAGCGAAATGACCCACACAGATATCACACATCATCCAGGCCTCTGGAATCCTGGCACCATCTCACAAGAAAATCCATTTGTACTTATAATAGTCTTTGCAATACGTTAGAAGTCCTGTCTTTTGGCACCCTTCAGCACCGAAACATTGATTTTGCTGAAACATTGGCTGCTTTTCTAGTGTGTAATTTTTGTAAACTATAAGCAGTGAATAAAGAATACACAGGGTGTTTTTTGTGCCATTATTTATAGAAAACACAAACTAACTCTAACCAAGGTGTATTTATGCATATGAAGTGTATGTACGGTATGGATGATCTGGTTTGGGCCTGCAAATGTGAGCTTGATTCTGGGCCTGCAAATGAATAGTGAACCCATTCTAGCATTTTTTTTTTTTTTTTTAACCATCCGCAATACTGTACCGTAAATAATCAATACGAAACATATGGTGTATTTATGCATATGAAGTGTATGTATGGATGATATGGGTTGGGAATACAAGCGTGAGCTTGATTCTGCAAACGGAGAATGAATGCATTCTAGCATGTTTTTTTTTTTTTGTCAACCATATGCAATACTGTAAATATTCAGTAGGGAACAAATGGTGTATTTATGTATACCTATGGATGATCTGGGTTGGCACTGCAAGTGTGAGCTTGATTCTGGACCTGCAAATGAAGAATGAATGGATTCTAGCATGTATTTTTTTTTTGGTCAAAAATATGCATTACCATAAATATTCAGTAAGCAACATATGGTGTTTTTTATGATAGAAAAAAAAAAACTTACCTAACCTTGTATTTGCCAATAACGAACAGTTTTAAATTGTGTGCACCTGAAGCATATGCACACATCAACATTGCTAGGCGCTCCTTGTTACGTTTGAAGCCCTTTTCAGCCTTTTCACCAGCCCCAGCCAAAGTTCTCTCAGGCATACTCTTGAAAAATAGGTCAGTCTCGTTTGCATTATAAATTCAGCACAGCAGTAATCCATGCTCTCTGATTAGCTCAGAAAATGTTTGGCTGTAGCATTCGGCAGCATCAGCATCAGCAGACTGGGTTTCACCACTAACATCCAGCTGCCTGATGCCATGCTGTTGTTTAAAATTCCTAAGCCAACCATCTGAGAAGGCACATGGTTCAGTTATTTTCATTTTCTCATAAAACATCTTCGCCTTCTCTGTTATCTCTGGGCCTGACACAGGTTTCCCTTCTGAGCGCTGCACCACAAACCACTTGTATAACACTTCGTCAAGCTCAATCAACTTACGCTTTTTCAAAACTTTTTGTTTGATTGATGAGTCACTCAAACCTTTTGATACAAACCTGAAGAGGACACACTTTTGTTAGTTTATATCATAAATTGTAGAAGAGCTCACACTGAACACTTCATTAATTTCTTTTTTGCAACACCAGCTTCCAATTTTTTCAATAATTCTAGCTTCTGTGAAATGGCAAGCAACTGATACGTGCGTTTCTTCATCACAGAAGAAAGCTGTCCTTTTGGCTGAAGCCATTTTCCAATGCTAAACACCCGAAAAACAGAGTAAAGCCAAGACAAAGTTCACAACGAGTTCACCACACTTTTGAAAGTGACCACTCACAGGAAGAAGTCACGGCCAAATATACACTATAGACTCGTACACACCACTCATACTGTCTCACCCAAGAGTGCTGGTAGCTAGCCAGTAAACCTTACGGGAGGAGTAAAGTCTGTGACATCACATACTGTAGACTTGTACAAACCACTCATACCATCTCACCCAAGAGCACTGGTAACTAGCCAGTGAGCCTTATGGGAGTAGTAAAGTCTGTGCCATCACTACATAAGATGGCTGACAAACACGGCACCCTTTTCTAAACTGCCACGTACCAATACCTGTTGGAAAATGTGCTGAAAAGCCAGAAAACTCACGGAATGGAACTTTTTCTTTAAACTGCCATAAATTCGGATTTCCGAGACATTGGTTGTCAAAAGACAGGACTTTTACTGTATTCCCTAACTCCAAATTCTTTTCTCTTCCTTCATCCACCTCACCTCTCTCCCTCTTTCATTCTTTCCCTTTCTACCCTCCTCCCCTGCCCCACGGCAACCTTCTTCCCCCTCTCTCCACCTACCCTGAGCCTCCAGGGACTGATCAGCAATCCTGTTGTGTATACTCCATGGGTTGTTCTTATTCATCATGGGCTCCAGGAAGGCAACAGGGAAGGTGGCTGCAAATGCCCCCAGGCAGCTTCCGATGGCCGGCCTGTGGCGGTTGATTTCCTTCTTGATAAACGTCTTTCCGCTGTCTAGTGTGAGATCCGTCCCAAGCTGGTACAGAGCTGCCAGGATCTTGTAGCTGGCAACCTGAATTTCATCAACTGTGGAGATGGTGAGTTTGTAATATCTGTAAGTAGTGTATCTATGTCTGTACATCTGATTAGGGCCAGGTCTATTCCAAGCTGGTATAGCATTGTGGGCATTTTTAGCTAACAACATGGAATTTGTCGACTGTGGAGAAGGAATGGTTATGATGCTAAGTGCCAAAATAAGTTCTCTCTCTCTCTCTCTCTGAAAAGCCTAATAAAGTGCTCAAACTGTAACACTAATACAAACAAAGATGCTCATGGCTTCACACAAGAATTACTCACACAGGAAAATATATCAATAAGCTACTTTTCATCATCATATATCATCCACTCCTGTGCTGCCCCATGAAGAGCATAGCAGCCCAGGGCTAGGCATGTTGGTTCTGACATTTAAGATGAGAGTGACCAGCCTCACTCATCCCTGAGTGGCATTACATGAGCAATAAACCCCAACCATCCCTCGGATATAAACCAACACAGGCTCAATGTGGTTGGAGCACCTCAATTACCCACTAAACTACCAGAAACCATTGTTTGGGTATATGGTTACTGCCCAGTGAAGTAAATGGTTTCCTTGTGTACAGGAATCCATGTGTCTTGTCACTCAGTGTAGAGTCACCCGTAGACAGAAGGAAGAGGGAAGAATGAAGGAAAGAAGGACAAAAGTGAAAGGAAGGAAAGAAGGAAGGAAGAGAGGAAAGTTCAGCCACCCGAGTGCAGCACTACATCGAGGAGTGGATGGTGAGCACCCACACCTCCCTCTACTGTAACTCAATTGTGTTTCTATGTCTTAGTGGCATTTTATAAGCAAAGTACCACATAAGAAAACTCTTTGCATTATATGTATACCAGTATTTGTTTTTACTGAATTGTGTGAGCGTTAGCGAGCTTCTGTGCACAAGTAATTCTGCCTGTTACCATAGTTTGCTTGCGCGTTCAGTGGTGGGTGACTGCAAATTCTTAACTTTTAAAGTCTGTACGTATATCAAACTAAATTGTGTGTGTATTTATATAACTACTCACGCAGCAGATCCTGTCCAAATTCGCATGCAGCAGTGTGGTCAAAGAGGGAGGTCAACACAGGCAGCAGGATGGTCTGGATATAGTTGAGGGATGCAGATGTCTTCAGGTGCGTCCCTCGGATGTAGGCATACTTCCCCTGTGTGTGTGTGGGTGGCCATCACTGAGTGGGCCAGTTTAATAAAACTAACTCTCCCTATTATTTGCTTCCCTTTCTCTCTTCTCAGTATCTTTGTATTTTTCCTTCTTTACAGTACTGTATCTCTCCCATCTCCAACATACAATAAATGCAGTGTTCAAGGCAAGTGCAGCAATACTGGTGAATGTAAACATGGATGTGCATATAAACTCTTAGCAGCTGCTTTTCTATCTAAACATGAGACTTATTTATATCCTTCACAAAACCTCTCTCTCTCTTAACATACAGTACTTCCATCCATTTTGCTCCTTAGAACACCCCTCCTTTCTCTCTCTTCTCAAGAACCCACCCTCTCTCTCCTGCTCTTTCACTTCCTATAGACAGCAAATATATTGCCTCTGGTGTCAGACAGAAGAGTGATTCCCAAGAAAGTGATCTGTGGGTCATTATTCCTCTAAATGGTGGTAATGGAAATGTGATCCCCCTTATGAAAACATGACCAAACCAAACCAAACTAAGCAGCTTGAGAAACTTATATGATGAGGCAAAGTTCCACAGGGTGAGTTGCTCTTCCATACTAGAAAACTGATCTAGGGGGGTCAATTTTCCATATACAAAACAATCTAAGTATCAGTTTTCCATGAGGTCAGATATCTATGAAATATACCCTCTCCCTCTCTCACCTCCTGCAGACAGTGGATGCAGTGTTCCAGATCAATGGCAGCATTATTGAAGAAGGTCAGCATGGATGTGCGGATAAACTCTGGAAGACTCTTGGCCAAGGTCTTGGGATCCACCGACCTCACGATTACTTGTAGACATTTCACTGTCACCTGGAAAATGACACAACAGGTACTCAATAAACCATCATCATACCCGAACTGTCATCACTATCATAATCAACATCCTCACCACTACCACCATCATCCACAGATCAGAGACAAACCCAGTACCAACCTTTGTGTCTGATCCAAAGCAGACACTCTTGATGCGCATGAGGTTGGCCAGCTTACAGAAGAGTGATGCCACCATCTCTTTCTCCTTGAGTGATGCTGCACCAACCATGTTTGTTGTTATTGCAACTGCCAAGAAGTAGTTGCGATTTGTGCTGCAATGCAGAGAGAGAGCTGATTTTACAGAAACATGCAAGGAAAGAAAGAAAGAAGGAAAGAAAGAAAGGATGTATGTACATATGAATGGAAGAACATATGGAAGAACATATGGATGGAGGTTTGTAGTGGCTGGAACTGCTAGGAAGTAGTTGCAGTTTCTGTTGCCATGGAGTGAGGAGAATTAACAGAAATGCATGAAAAATGAAGAGAGAGAAAGAAATGCAAAACTGAGTGAATCTGTCAACTTTTCCATCAGAGATCCACTCACTTGATGTAGTGCAGCTGTCGGGTGTCTTCCCTGTTCTCTCCTCCATTCTTCTTTCCTTCCATCCTCTTCTGTCTTCCTTTCCTTCATTCTTTCCTTGTCCTTCTGCCTATGGGTAACATTACACTCCCTCTTCTGTCTTTCTTTCCTTCATTCCTTCCTCTTCCTTCTGCCTGTGGGTGACTCTACACTGAGCGACAAGCTAAATGGTTTCTTGTACACCAGGAAACCATTTACTACCCTGGGTGGTAACCATGTAACCAGATTTTGGTGCCTGGTGGTTTAGTGGGTAATTGTGCTCCAATCGGATTGAGCCGGTGAAGGTTTATATCCAAGGGATGGTTGGGGTTGATTGCTCATGTAATGCCACTCAGGGATGAGTGAGGCTGGTCACTCTCATTTTAAATGTCGGGGACCAACTGCCTAGCCCCGGGCTCCTATGCTACTCATGAGGCAATGTAGGATTGGATGATGAATGAATGAATGAATGATACTGCACCTACCAAGTCCTACGGAACTATGCTGAGAGACGTCTGCTGATGGCTTGAGAGGCTTTATGTTCATGGCAACAGAGTCCAGGTACATAGTTCATCCATTTATATTTATTCCCTATCAATTCCCTAGGGATGGGGTGAGGTATTAAAAAAATAAATAAAAAAGTGAATAAATAAAAATAAATACAAAAAGATACAGGGAGAAAACTGATCCAATACCTACCTAAAGTACTTCTCCATAAGTGGCAGGACCACCTTTGAGAAGAACTTAACATCCTTGGTTGAGGTCTTGAATGAACTACGTCGGGAGAAGTTAGCCGATGGTTTGAGCAGCTTCATGTTGATGGCAGCAGAGTCCAGGTACTGCAGAAGTTTCTCCAGCAGACTGTATGCAAATCTACGCTCCACTGCCCCTGATGCACCTCCTTGATCATCACCATCACCGTGGGCCCTAGGAGATGAATAATGCAGTGTTAGTCTGTTATAAATTGCATTTTTTGATGGTTGTCCTTAAGTTCACAGAGGATTATGGAAAAAATACCCACTATAGTATCATTGGTACCTACACAACTGATTTGTGCATTTTGCCCAATTTACAAGACCACCTGTGGGGGGGGGGGGGAGAAAAAAAAAAAAATGACAGTTGGAAGACACCCCTGACTTGTAATTCATGAGAACTGCTCAAATTTTAAATCTAACCTAACTTCACCAACAGACAACATGCAAATCTAATAATCATCATCATCATTATTATCCTAATCTCCTTTCCCCACCAAAGGATGGAAAGAGGTAAGGTCCAGAAAACATGTAAAAGCAATACATTAATTTTTCATTAAACATGGACCTCACAAAAACTGCCACTCCAAGGAAAAATAGAGAAAGAGAACTGCAGGGGTTAGATAGAGCCTTAATAAACCTCTCCAGCATGAGGCTTTTCCTACGTTAAGTAAAATCACATCAGCAAAAATAAACGAAAGAGGACATCACCTGGATTTCAGGTAATAAAAAAACTGAAGATCACAAGGTAATGGAAAGACAGAGATAGGGAGATGGTTCCAGAGTTAACCAGCTGTGAATATGAAGGTGAGAGTACGGGTTAACTCTTGTATCAGAAGTGAACAGAAAGGGGTGAGTGTAGCTGCAGTGGATGGGTGATGTGTGCCCACCACAATCAGGGGAAGTGGGTTGGTACTGCCAGAGTTTAACAGAGCACTAACCAAAATTGTAAAGGTAAAAGGGGGTCATGGAGAGATACAGGGGCACAATTCAGAGTTTAAATATAAGGCATCCATGTCTAATTGTGAGGTGGTTCAAGAACAACTTAAGGGAGCGTGGAGGTATCCCTCAAAATATGGGGTGGCAACGGATATTCACGGATGTTTCTGAAGATGGCTAGTGTCACCCAAGTAACCCCTCTGGCTAGGTCATTGAAGAGATGAAACACTGCAACAAAGAGAGAAACTGAGGGGAATCAGAGAGAGGAAAACTGATAGAAGAAAAAATTTTGACCGCCCTTTCTGACAAGGTGTACAAGGTGTGCTCCCAACTTGAGATCTGTGCAATGTATAGAAAAGATTAAGATTCCTTGTGCAGAATCAACAATGGAGTTGAGTTAAAACATCACATCAAAGTACTGCCTGAAAGCCTCTCAGTCTGCATATAATGATGCCACAAATACCATTTATTAGACAGGTCCACAGACCTTTCTAGAGAGACAGGACAAGTTACTGATACATAAAAGATTATGATCACAGAAGCGCAATGGAGAAAAATGACCAACAGAATGAGCAAATGGATTAAATTATAAGAAAAAGATACGTACGTTTGAGTCCACATAAATTACTGGAGCAGCAGAGCAACAAGACAGGCTGCCTAGATAAAAATTTTATCACAGAAGCCCAGTGGAGAAAAATGACAGACAGAAAAAGCACGAGGATTTAGTTATGAGATAAATGTCAAGCATTTTTTTAACTCTCTCCAAGATGGCAGGGGACATGGGAAGGTTGCTAGACACAGCCTAGTTTACCTGAGCTGACATGACCTAACCTTCCTTTTCCAGCGCCTCGAACACGTACAACCCTGTGGGGTGGTGATCACTGTTTAACACCATGAATTAGGGCCTGGGAGAGGGAGTGTTAATGGCAGGCATGTAGTAAATATTCATCAGTGCTCTAGATTTAATTATGTTTACAATTTTCTCATTGATAAGGAACTAAATATATAATAATAAAAAAACAACTTCTACATGGGGTGGGGATTGGGGGGGGGGTCTGTCAGTACGGCTGAACAGTCAGGAACCTGTATCGTTTGTCAGACTCAAGGTGAATCCAGGCCACGTCCATTTTGATTCATTCTTGCTACAAGCAGATAATTTTCTGTAACTTAAGAAAGGCACCAGCTACTGAAGGGTTTATTAAAGACATGGCTAACTTTTCCAGGTCAAGAGTCTATCCTCGGTGAAATAAAATCATCATGATATGGCAAGAATACTAGTGGCACTAAATGCAACCCAGGCTAATTTGAAATTGGACTGCAAGCTAAAGATGCCCTCTTGCTGCAGTCCACAATCCTTCCCATGGGGGATAGCGAGAGAATTAGGTAGCATTTGTATAACTGGCCAGTGGAGCTGCATGGTTATATCAGTGCCTCCACATGAAGATATCCTTCTCCAGAACCATGGCAAGAATAATATAAAAATGATATCCCCAGGCTCAAAGGGTTAACTACTGTATTCCACACACTGCTGGTACATTTAGGAATTTACCACACTGAGGTCAGAACTAGACAAAGTCCAATATTAGTGTCCAACTGTGTACTGTTACATTCTCAAATGCCCCACCTGACTCCACCTTGGCTCCACACCTCACCATAAATAACACTCCCCTACCACACACACACACACACACAAAATCCTTGGTCTAACATACAATACATCAATGTCATTTAAACAGCACATCACAAACATTAAAAACAAATTAACACCAAGACTCAATGCCCTAAGGTCACTTGCCCATCCAACATTTGGACACAACAATGAAAACCACCACCATGGTATACAAACAATATATACATTCAGTGATGAATTATGCAAGCCCTGTTTGGGTTTCTAACCTCACTAAAACACACTACAACACTCTACAGACCATAAAGAACAAGACACTAAAAATAATCACAGGCTGCACAGCCTGTATAATCAGGCAACAGAGCCAGTCAGTTATAATTCTGTGACAACATTTGAAGGCACACCCTCCAGCACCTGCATCATATCCAGCACCGATAAACACTGCCTTGAGTGTGTGTACCATGATCTACAGTGTTGGACAGTGACACCCTCATGTTATATCACTGATATAACTATCTGTCCCTCAGCTCCCCCCCTATTCCCCAAAAGAAGGATGGTGGACTGTAGGAGAAGCACAACTTCAGCCGACAGTCCACCAGATTCACATTCAAACGAGCCTGGGGCCACGACAGCAACAACAACCTTGACTTACACAACCAGACAATATTCATCACTACATGTCGTATTCCAGCTTCAGTGTGACAAGGCCTGTGGAATACTAGCTCGGTAACTGCAGGATGATTTAAATTCAGGGATATACCTATCACTGCAATATTCACAATACCTTAACTCTGTCCAATCTTTTCATCATCATCATCCCAACCAAAAATAGAGGAAATACATATCTGGGAGACCTACCAACTGCATGCCCAGTGAAATAAGCCATACAGTCATTCTCATATCAGCCAGGCTTTCAGAATTCTCTCTCTCTCAACAACAACACTGCAACAAAGACAGCAATCTAAGCCCTATAATCTTTCTCTCTCTCTCTCTCAAGTACCTTGTGAGCTTGTATCCCATGAACTGTAGATATTTCAACAGCTCAATGGAACGATATCTGTCCTTCCTTTTCTCCTTCTCAGTCAGCATGTCATATGGAACCATCTGTGGGTGAATGCCACCTCCTGAAGAAAACAAATGTATTTATATAGACAGACAGATTGATAAAAATTTACAGACAGACAGATGGATAGATATAGCCAGAATAAACTGAAACAATGCATCACCACTGTGAGAAGCTAATAATTTGTACGATGATGATGATAATAATAATAATAATAATAATTAGTAATAATAATAACTACTGGTAACAACAAAAGCTCACCACAAGCCTCGACCTCCTCCTTCTTCCTCTTGGCCCAGATGTCATGTGCGTTCTCCGCCAGTCTCTCAGCCATGTTCTGCATCTCACGTGACAGGGTCAGGTTGGTCATGTCCACAGGCTGAGGGTTGTAATTGTATACATCCGACTGTGGGAGAGAGAGAGAGAGAGAAATCAAGAGAAAGTACTATCCATCCCTCATCTAATCCTACATTGCCCCATGAGGATAAGAGGACTATAGAGGACAGTGTTGGTGGAGACAAACCTTATGTAGTGTGGAAGATGAAAGTGGAACAGAGCACTGAGGAAAAAAGAGGAAGAGGAATGTCTGAGAGAGTAAGAAAGGTGTGTGAGCAGCACAGAGACATTTCTGTCATGGCCATCCTCCTTCTGGGTTTTCCCAGGAGGAGATGATAATGATGATGAAGAAGAAAGGGAGAGTGATGGGTGAGGGATAGATAGAGAAGCTAAACTGGGAGAGAAATGGGGTATAAGAAAGGGTGGGAAGCATAAATGTGAGACTGACAGGGGGAGAGACAGGTGTGAGAGAGTGACATGGGAAGAAAGGAAGGGCCACTTGGAAGGTGACTGACAACTAACAAAATGGGTAGGGTGTGATGGGCTCTGAAGGGCAAAATAAACCATCATCCTCATCCCATCTCTTCCTACAGGGGGAGGGGGTAGGGTCCATAACACAAGGACGACAAATATGATAGTGGGGGAACCGATCAACAAAACAGATTACTGTTGTCCATCATGTCCACCCACAAGATACAGCAACTATGGCTCCTCAATAGTTTGATAAGACAATAAACATTAAAAGAATTACTGTACTGTATACACATCAAACAAAATACATACATCACATGAAATATAACATCACAAGAAATATAATCACATGAAGTATTGACAGCACATGAAATATAACATACCATCATCATCTAATCCCATGTTGCCCCATGAGAAGCGTAGGAGCCCGAGGCTAGGCAAGTCAAGAAATATAAACATTGCAATAAATGTAAAAATCAACGTACAGTATCTTGGCGATGCAGCTGTTCCCGTCCGCCTGACCCCGGCCCCTCACTCTCATACTCGATGTTCCAGCTGATGGCAAGCAGAGCCTTGATGGCATCCCTTACTGGCTCACGGTACCTCTCTCGCTCCTGTGGGGGTAGAGACGGTGTGAGATACTGTACTGTATGAAAGAGTGAATACGTATGGTACATTACAGGTAGTACAGATCAGCAGAGAACAGACACAACTCAAAACTTGCAAACTGAACTTGTAAAACTTTGCACATACATTCAGCTTCACAACACCAAGAGCACAGAGAATGCATACATAATACACAGAGTATACAGAGCCCACAGAATACATGCACACACACACACACACACACGGACACACACACACACGCATCACAAGATTTATGATAAACTTCAGGAAGTGAATCTGTGACTAAAATTGAATTAAAAACTCATCAACATGGGTCTCATTCTCAGCCATTACAGAATTACAGTTACTGATAATTTTACCAGGGGGGGGGGGGAGTTTCCCATAAGGTTATCAACAACTGTAGCTCCATATCAACTAAGAATTGGACCTAAGCTGATATATCCAGAACCACATTCTGAGGTTTCTCAAAATCTTACAGGACACCTTGTATAAAGCACAAATGAAAAAAACAAATAATACACACATACATAATTACGTATAAACAAAACTCACAAAAGAAGCACTTCTCCAAAACTCACATAATCAGACAACATGGAGTATGGCTTAAGTCTGGGGTGGAGCTTTTCCTCGCCAGACCAAGACTCGCCATACACCCAGCCACTCTCCAGCTTGCGTGAGGCCCAAGCATCATGGTAGTGCTCACTGAATTTCTTGATTAGGTCCATTATGTCATCATCAAGCTGCACCCTGAACATGACACAAGTATTAAATCATCAATGGCACAGTATTATTATTTATGCCAAAAGAAGGGACAAGTTCACAAAAGATGTCCTTCCTAAAGACAGAAATACCAAAAAAGATGACTCCAGAAACAACCAGTTCTGTCTATGACAAACTAAGTATGCAACTTCAGCTCCAGGTATTGCTTTATACCTTCCAAGATTTACCAGAACTGGCTCTTAGAAGAAAAAAAGATAGTCAAATACAGGGTTATAAACAGTACAGGGATAGACAGAGAGGTACTTACTCTGATGTGTCAATAGGTGTGGGCTTGTAAGGACCCTCAGCGCAGGATGAAGTATTGTACAATTCGTCTTCGTGGCCATGAGTCAAGGAGTAGTCCGGAGGTAGTGAGCAACCAATTGCGGACAAGCAAGGTAGTGCCTGTGGGGTTCAGAGTGTTTATGTGAATAAGCCTGTGTGGTGAGAAGGAGAGTTGGCAAGGATTGAAATCAGGATGATGATGATGATGGTGTTGGTGAATGTGATGATGATGATGACAATGATGATTATGATGAAGAGGTTGATGTAAAACTACAGAACACATTCTATAATGAGGTCTAAAACATCCCACACACCCTGGCAGATAAGTGGGGGCCATTTGCTGGCTGAGGGAGTTACATGACAAACTGATTCCCTTGGGGCTGGGATAAAATTCTTCCCTCTGACTACGGTTAATTTCAGCAATGACAACACAAGAAAATAAATCATATATTAACAATGTAATTCTGCTCCTACCTTGCTGAACAGCTCAGGGTCATACTCCATCTTGGCCAGAGAATCGAAGATGTTTGTGAAGAGAATCATGGTGAGTCGCTTCTCCTCTTCTGATGCCGTGCCGGGGGTGTTGGAGGAAGTGCCGTAGTACTTACCACAACGCTCGTAGTGCAGAGTAAGCAGCTGTGGAGGGAAAGGACCCAGGGTTAAGGACGATATAACCTTAAATACTTCTCGTTCACTTACACTATGATATTTGAATTCTTTCTGTATAATCTATGCCTGTTTTTCTAAACTGCATGGTTTCTTTGCATTTTGGACTGCCACTTTTAGCTGAAGGGTTTGGAAGGCTAGGGTGAGCCGCCTTCTTTGCTCTCCTTGTGTTATTCTAGCAGTTTCTACCCTTAGGCTGTGTCCACAAAGGAAGTGCACAGGCATGGATGGGTGTGGCCAGAGTTATTCTATCACTGTAACCCCACACAAATGGCAACGCTGGCAGTAGGTGGGGGTGGGTGAAAACATGAGACCAAGTGGATCAATGTGAGAAGAACTGACAATTAGCTTTTTATTTTAAACTGTCCAACCAGGGACATGGAATGGATATTTTACAGCTCACAGTGTGATTTCAACTCCATTCTCAGTACAGCAACAGAACATTTATTACATTGCATTGAATAGGCCTGAGAAAAGGAAGGGGGGGGGGGATCCAACCACAGCATTTATTTGTGCCAGATTGCTCTCATTACCACCTACACACACCTGCTCATTTCCTGTGTGGATCCAGCCTTCAACATACAAAGCCTAGTATGGGCCAAGTGGCTTACTGCAATCATCCTCTTTTTTAATTTCTAACCTGCTCTCTAATATATGGTTGCATGCCTCTCTCTTTCTTTGTTCTTTATGGTTCTATGCAGTGTACTATGTATCTACTTAATCAATATCTCTTGCACTATGTATCTACTTAATCAATATCTCTTGCACTATGTATCTACTTAACCAGTATCTCTCGCAACTCACCCTAAGTGCCACAGTAGTGTACTCAGACAGCTTTGACACATCAATGGTCAGCTTTCTCAGCAAAGGCAGGAGGGCAGCTGGCTGCATCTCTCTTGTCAAGGCCACAAGGAAGTCCGATACAGCTTCTCTCTGGCCCTTTGTCAAGATCTGAGGGTGAAATGGCACTTATTAGTTTAAGCTTGATCTGGCTTGGGTTAAGGTGTTACACTGGGTTAGGTAGTTAGGAAGGCTAAGCTATCTGTGGTTGTCAGGTTGTGTTGAGTTGGGTTCATAGGGGCTGTGGCCACATTATAACATATGAATGTGAACTTACATCTCTCTTGGAAGGACAATTTTAGTGTGATGAATATGTGGGTATTCTTAAAAGGACATGGCCAACACTATAAATGGCTTGTTTTCATCTGACAAAGCTAGACCCCTCTCACAACTTAAACACTAAGTCATGGTTGCATGAAGTATAATGTGCCTTAGTTAAGAGGCAGGAATGAACCTCTTTGGTTAGTGGTCATATAAACTCTCTACTCAGACTACACTGAAAGGGGTTGGGATATCTGTCAGACAAAACAAATATAACTACATGGCACAGTAGTGCCCACCTTGCACTTTGAGAGGCGGTACACAGTGTGCAGTGTTGCATCTAGCAGTGGGGCGTGCTGGTCGGCCTCGGCATAGAAACTGGAGTGGGAGATAAGCGCCGGCAGAATGGAGTTGCCGATGTAGCGGTTCAGGGCAAGACCCATCTCAGACTCTGACCCATCAGACTGCAAGCATAATGTGCTTGGTTACCCTGGCTTGGGTTAATTAAATCTCATTTGACTCATTATGACCCATACTGTGCATTAATATCCACTGTCCTGTCTGAACTCAGACAGGCAAAAACATATGGATATCTCACACAGACCTAGTGTAATAACATTACAGAGGACAGTTCATGAAAGCATTGTTAAACAAGTGTGCAAGTAGTACAAATAATCACTTAACAATTTTGCTATCCCAGCCCTGACCACCAGTGTTGACTCCAGCTGAGTTACTAAGCTCACTGTCACTCTGCCAGAATGTGAGAGAAGCGATTCCAAGAAACCAGACACATGGGACGGGAGGGAGGAGTATATATTACTGGGGGAAGGGGAGCACCTTACTGTGAGGGGAATCTTAATGAGACACAGGAAAACAAGAATACCTGTATAGAGGGATCCTGAGTACTTTCCGATATCTGGAAAAAAGGAGGGATGCACCAGATCATGGATTATGTTATCTCCCTGAACATCAGGTATGCAGGATATAATGGAAAAAATTATAAAAAGTTATGTACAGTGGTGGTAGGTGGTGGCGACCATCATCCACTCACTTGATGTAATGCTGCCTACTTCTTCCTTAGCCTTTATCATTCTTTTTCTGTGCCTGCCCTCCCCTCTTCCTATTTCACCCATCTTTCCTGTCACTTCTTATTGCTTTTCTTTCCTTTACAGGTGGCTTTACATTGAGTGACAAGCCAAATGGTTTCCTGTAAGCCAAGAAACCATTTACTACGCTGGGTGGTAACCATATAACCAAACCATACGTGCTCCCTACATGTCAACAAGTGGGTTGGTGGAGGGTTAGTGCCCCTCCCCACAAAACAAATAACTCAAAGTCAAACGGCCACCCCTTACGGGATTATGGCGTCTGGCAATAGATAGATAGATCTGTACAGTATTTTCCCAACACACAATGCCAATTTTACACAAAGTAACTGTGATACTTTGGGTCACCAAATTCTGTTTTTTATTACCAATCAACATGGTACTGACTGCTGGATATATGGTCAAGTTTATCATCATCATCCCATCTCTTTTTCCCACCCACAGATGGGGAGGCAGGATCCTGAATGTAAGAAGGAAGAAAAAAATATGGTGCGAGAACTGAGTAGCAGCATGCCCAATGATATGGGCCATACATTCATTTATCCACCATTCAAGTCCCCTGCATCCTGACTCCATCAACCAGACATGACCATCCACACTTTTATTGCAAAGCACCAAATAATTACCTTATCAAGCAAAGCAGAAGCACACATATCTGGCAGAAAAGAATCAATCCTCCAGCAGACTAAAGAAGAGGTCCTTGTCACCCACCACACCACCAAAACAGACAGTACCAAACTTTACCTACCATCAACCTGACCTCATTTTTTCATCCAGGAATGGGGTAAAGCTTGGTTCAGAAAGCAAGGAATGATAGGACAAGATAGAATGAGAACTAATCAAGAACATGTACCTGTATAGTGAAATAGGCCACATACTCCCTCACACACAATTCAAGTCCCCAGATTCCCTACTCCATCCCACATGCATAATCTTCCACTCATATGTTTTAATGCACCAAGCACTTACCTTATCAAGTGAAGTAGCAGCACGCAGATCTGGCAAGAAAGCATCCTCAAGCAGGCTAAAGAACAAGTCCTTGTCATCCATGCCATACACACGCTCCAGGAAGAGGACGATGCTTTGTTTGTGTGCGGGGATGAGGCCTGGTGGGATGTCACTGCGACCTTCCTCTGCTGCTGTGTTCGAGAGGGTGAAGCGAAGCGACAGCACACCCTACAGGAGAAATGTGGTTTATACTGCACCATCAGCATCATCATAATTTCCATATAATAATGAAGTGAGTAATAAATGAAGCTTGGTATCTGTACTCAACTATACCTCATCTATACCTCTATTCACTCTGACCATCATCATCATCCATACCTCTCTTTCCACTCAAGAATGGGGTGGGGTTGGGCCTAGAGTGAGAAAAAATAAATAAATAAAAAAAAACTGAGAAGGCAAAACTAACTAATGTCTGCCCAACTGAATGGGCCACACACTCATTCACTCACCATTCAAACCTCCAGAATTCTGTCTCCATCTCACAGGCAAAACCTTCCAGCCTTACGTGCTTCATGGCATCTATTAGCTTGAGTCAATTCAACAACATTCATTTCACACACACACACACATACACAAACAGGTGCCAAACCCTTGTCATGTACTCCTCCATACAAAATTCTTCCAACCAGCTCAATCTATAGCACATCCTCCAATGGCACCAGTGACCTCATAACAGTCGTCATCTTCACACTATCATTCTTGCCTTGTAGGATAACATCAGCCTTGGGAGCACTTATGAAATTAGTACCATACCCTCTCTAAATTAGCCTGCATCTTCAAAACACACCTGCAAGTCCTCCAGGGGCACCAGGGACCTCAGAATGGCTCTGGCCCTGAGGGAGTCATTCTTTCCCTGTGCAATGACATTGGCCTCGGGAGCGCATCGGCCCATGAGATCCACCAGGGTGCAGTAGAAGGCAAGGATGGCAGAACCAGTGTCGATGTAGTCTTCGTCATCCTCACTCGCTGGCATTGGATGGTCGATTGGTACAGCTCCCTCTGCTTCTGCACCTAAACGTTGGGCTGCGATACGTTCAGACATCTGCAGGAGAAATGGGAATAGTTGTGGCATGGGGTGGTCAACTGGTACCACTCCTGCTCCTTCCAAGACACTGAACAATGATGGTTTCTACTTTCTGCCAAAAAATAATTTTCTTTCAACCCACCCTATTAGCATCAAAGGTACCCCACAGTGGTCTCACTCTCTTTTGCTCTTGATGCACCTTATTTAACATCAATCATAGCTCTCAGCATGCCCTCAAACTCCCCACTCAATGCAGGACCAAGACACTCCTGTTCTCTCTCTTTCCCTCAACTCACCTTGTTGGCATCAATAATCGCCCTCAGTAGACCTTCACCCTCACCCCTCAGTGCTGGGCCAAGACACTCTGGCCGACGGATCAGCAAACGGATCACCAGGTTGGCGTTTTCTTCCACACTCTCGCCTGTGGGGTCAGAAAAATGTGTCAGGGCTGCATTAGAGTCTAGACCACTTGTAAAAAAAATGCTGAATGTTTGGGTATTTGGCCAGGGACTGTGTGTGGCTCAGGTTAAGCTTTAATCCACTGAGCTGACTATACACCACAAATGTTCAAAAATGCATCTGGCTATATATGGCACTCACTCAAGAATATCTGGCTATATATGGCAACCAATCAAGATTATATCTGGCTATAAACTGCAACTGGTCTGACATTCAGCTCAAGACAGTATCTGGTTCAAAAATGCATTTACTGTACCTAGCCTATACAGTAAAAAGCAAATGCTCAAGAATGCATCTGCCTGTAGGCTACAATCAGGCAAGAACTCACCTGGCCATACACTGCCATCAGCCTGACAAAATGTTCAGCACAGCATTCTACTTATTCTCTGCTCATAACGTGTGTTTCCACAATGGTATTTGCATGTACCATGCACATGTGTTGGGCTGATTCCAAATGCTTTCACAATGCAAGTAGAAATGGATGTAGAATGTGCATAATACACAACATGTGCCCAAACATGGAACATATACTGGACTTATAATAACTGATAATGAGGACTCCCCATACTGGCTAATTCCATTCTTCCTATCTTTTTTTAGAGTTCTTGCAAAATGCATCCATATTTAATAGCTATTTTTAGTTGCTACTCCTCATCCTGCCCTAGGGTGGGAAAGGATGTCCGGATGATGATGATTTTTAGTTTTCTATTCTAGTTACTGAGCTACTTAATATTGATATATATCTAGTTTTTTCTACTTGTTTTCTGGAGGGATAAGTTTACTGTATTGTTACATTAATTAATTTATTGTCATAGTGTGACATCAGGGATAAGGGAATGAATAAAGAGTGCAAGAGATTGTACAGCACGGAGAGTTGCCATTAGGCGACGAAGGCCGATGCGTGCATGTATCTTGGAGCCTTTACAAATGAAATAAAATGATTCTCAGCATATTTTCACAAATAATATACAGTACTGTACTGTACTGTGCCACTGTATGAAGATGGCCTCTTCCGCATCAAAACAAAAGTAAACAGAAATTGGTAAGGAAGAGTTGATGGACAGCCTCCTAAGGACTGACTCAACAATATGGTACACAAATCTGAACAGTGAACAACATTTGAACTCTCATGAACACAACACAATGAACATATATGGGTTAGCCGAACACAGAGGGAGAGGCTGATTGAACATTTGGTGGGGGTGTGAACAAGCATGGATTATTTTGTAATGCTTATTCTGTAACACTGGGTGAACATGGATACAAAAGAACATGAAGATACAGTAACTGATATACTACTTCATGGTAGAGCTCTCTAACAGGCTGGCACATCAAGGGTAGGCATTTGTGTTATGTAATGATATAGTGAATTACTCCCGTTGCCATCACACCATTTTCAAGATGCCTGGTGGTCAAGTGGATTAAGGCATTCCAACCAGATGTGGCTCATGGGATCTCCTTCCAAGAGATGGTTGGAATTTACTGCTCAGGGAAAAGAAACTGGTTACTTTTGCCTTCAGTATTGGGACTAGGTAGCCTGGCACTGGGTCCTTATGCTCTAGATCAGACAATATTGGACTGGATGGATGGATGATGGGTAAACACTAATATATAAAAAGAACATATCAGGGTACAAAGAGCAAGTGTTGTCTGTAATAAGTCATAATTAACCCATAACTTAACCTGGTGTAAGAACACATATTAAAGTAAAAAAAGAATTACAGTGTAGTCTCTTTTATCTGAAATTCTTTTAATCATAATATGCCATTAACCATAAGTTTTACTAAAACGTTCTCATTTCGATTAACCGGAAAAATCTGAAATCTATCCGAAAATTCAAATGTGGTGGGATCGTTTCGCGCCACTAGCATTAGGTTACGGTTGCTCCTCTAGTCAATACAGCGAACACTGGTTGCACCAGCCCCCATCCACCACCTCGGAAGATTTGGATGATGTGGGAGATGATATGGAAATGACTGAATACGAAAACAGAAAATATGAAAAACAATTAGGTTTAAGACTTTATTTGTTCGAACTACTTACAGTGAATTACGTAATTGTTTTGGTGACGGTTTATTTAAGTTTGAGTGAAGATTTATTTAAGTTGACAGTTTCTATTACAGTTACAAAAGTGCAGTTACATACATAGTTACTACAGTGTATTAAGTGCTTTGGTGATGGTTGAGTGGCTTTTGGGGTGCTGGTGGTGGTGGTGGGCTAGACGTCGCCAGAAATGGGTGATGGGTGAGTACAATACTGTTCCCTTGTATCCTACATATTATTACAGTATCTTTTATCCGAAAAAATCGATTAAACGAAACTTTGAAAGTCCCATGATTTTCGGATAAAAGAGACTCCACTGTACAAAGGACAAGTGTATGGCTTCTGTAACACTTTTGGGTGAACAGGAATTATTAAAACTACGAGTGGAAGGTTATGGGAAAGCCTGAAGTTTTCTTTTCATCATACTTTCTAAGGCCTCAGGTGGTGTAGTTGGTGAAGCTCTCTGACTGAAGCATGCAGTGGTTTATGGGATATAGTCCAGAGGTGATTGGAGGTGTTTGTATTATGAAAAATGCTACCAGGGGCATAAGATGGTCTGCTAGCCTTAAATGTTCTGGACTATAGTACCCTAGTCTTGGCACCCTGCAGTTTTAAAGAGTAGTATGTTTATGGCAGTTGCTGTTTGATGATGACAACATGCTTAACCTTTCTCTATCACTGCTGACTACACTTTGTAATGCAGGATGCAGGCTATTCACATCTGACTAGTACAGGTGTTCCATTAATGACTCAAAAATTATGAGTTACCGTATTTGGGGGAAAAAAAAAAAAAGTTATTTGAGAAGAGCTTGTGGAGTCACATGGAGAGACAGATTGACAAATGAGGAAGTGAAGAGTGTTGTGGTGTGGATGTGGATGTGATAGGAAGCATTAGGAGAAACACACTGAGGTGGTCTGGCCATGTAGAGAGGATGGAGAGTGAGAGACTGATGAGGAGAGTGTATGTGAGTGAGGTGGAGGCCAAGGATGAGATGGAGGGATGGAGTGGAGAGGCATATGAGAGAGGGGGATGTGAGCTGGGAGCAGGGCAATGAAATGGTGGGGGACAGGGCGACAGAGGGGATTTGTCTGTGGCCACCCCGTATGGGATTAAGGCGTCTGGCAACAGATAGATATATAGATAAATTAGGCGTATGCCCACATCTTTGTTCACTCAGTTTTAATAATAAAGAGCTTAGCCTAAAATGTAAGGGGCAAACAACAGTGGTAAAGCACAGTTTAAATAACAAAATACCAACAGAAATACAAAGGTTACAAACACCAAGAGCAGACAACTGATGGCCTATGAAGCTCTGGCCTGGATACAGTCCGGAAACAAATGCTGTAAAACCAATATGGACAATGTATTTTGCATACAGTGTATTATACTGTTGCTACCTGGGAAAGGGGCACTCATTTATAGAACATTGTCTATGCAGTCCCTCTATTTGCCACACACTTTCACCAACTATCTTCTCTCTCAATGGCAATCCTCATGTCTATTTTTTCTCTTTCCTTTTTTCTGCTGTCTTTTTTTTTGGGGGGGCCTCCTCAAATCTCTCCCTCTCTCTCTAGCATACACGTAAGCAGCAGCCAAAGCAAAAGATGCTAAGAGTGAACATTTCTGACTCAAACACAAAAGCTGCTGAAAACATTAACACAGCAAGCTATTTAGCAATCACAACAAAGTTGGTTTTCATTCATGGTATGAGTAATGATATGGGACGGCCAGGTTACATGCAGACAGATGACAAATACAAAGAGAGACAGACAGACATACTATAGACAACCAGACACAGCATAGAAAGAGTGAGAGAGTGATAATTTGCTTACTTTGCTACAATAGAGAGAGAGAGAGAGAGAGAGAGAGAGAGAGAGAGAGATACCTTGCAACTCCTGGTCCCGGTTTAGACCTGGCAGAAGATGGTACACTACATATGGTGCAACTTACTCAAGGTACAATCTAAGTTACAGCTTATGTGGATAAAGACACTGGCTTATCATCAGATCATACACAGTCCTGCCAGTTGATGTATCAGTGAATCAAACAATCAGTATAATTATTAATAATAATAAACTGGTCTTCTGTTTCCCCAAAATGTCAGTTCTATCCATCCATCCATCATCCAATCCTACGTTGCCCCATAAGGAACATAGCAGCCCAGGGTTAGGGAAGTTGGTCCTGACATTTAAGATGAGAGTGACCAGCCTCACTCATCCCTGAGTGGCATTACGTGAGCAATAAACCCCAACCATCCCTTGGATATAAGCTTTCACCGGCTCAATCCGATTGGAGTGCTGTAATTACCCACTAAACCACCAGCCGCCATAATTTGGTTATATGGTTACCACCCAACATAGTAAATGGTTTCCTGGTGTACAGGAAACCATTCGGCTTGCCACTCAGTGTAGAATAACCGATAGGCAGAAGGAACAAGAAAGAATGAAGGAAAGAAAGACAAAAGAGGGAGTGTAAAGTCACCCATACGCAGAAGGACGAGGAAAGAATGAAGTAACTTCCTAAAATAAATCCTCAGCACCCAACACCTTTACACTTACAAGAGGTGCTGAAAGGGACCCTACAAGTGGTGGCACCACACACCTGCACAGAGCAGATTTGACAGCCATCTGAGAGCCAAACCTCATATTTCCCTACACCTCACTGAAGGAGGGACCCTGATCCAACCCTGGTGAGGCACTGTCTACCACACAGGGCTCTGGATCCCAACAAAATGTATGTACACTACTGTACTGTAGTTATTGGATGACCTCAAAGATGCACCTGCTTACCTGTGGTCAATAGGTCTACTCGGCCAGATCAACCAGGGTTATGAACAACATTTACAAAAATCATGACATTATTCATGTACATTTTAAACTTCACCTGCAGAAGAAGCAGCAACCAGACCCTTACATCATCCATTTCAATACCTCTCTCAATGCTGTAGCTTTTAAAAATCTGTCTTTTCAAAGATTCATGGGAAGTCAGCTATCTCATGGATAAAGGAAATCTATTATGTAACATAGGGATCATATAGGAAATTGACCAGTAAGAGAATATGACTACTGAACGGCTCTATCAATCAACCAAGTGACACCATGCTTCCCTTTAGGAATCCCCATACAGAGGTTGGACATAGTACAGCTGATGTTTCGATGGACTGGAAGCTAAAACAAGTGACACAACCAGCTAATTACTTCCTAGCAGTTGCTGGAAACTGTTGGGAAAGAGAGAAAGCTAGGATGTGTAAAGATATGTAACAATGTGAAAATCCCATCTTGGACTGAGTATATGTACTCGTGGCTGAATGCTTCCTGCCTGAAACATGACTGTGTGGCTAGCTACCAAGCCTGTAGTTACATTTCACTCTCATGGCTGGTCATTCACCACAACTGAGATTTCTGTCCTTCTGTAGCTTATTTTCTAACCTCCATGGCAAAATAGGAGAATACTATGGCTCTACATCCTTTCCATAGCACTTCTTTCTGACTAGTACCATATTCTAACATTAATCTCCTGCTGTAGAAGCATTCAAGATAGACAGATTGCAACTGTATGCCTAGTAAAAGTCATCAGAGTAATGGCTGCCCTCCCTCCACTAACTCCATGAGCAATAAACCCCAACCATCCCTCAGAATAACACCTCCATGGACAACATCCAGCTGGGGTGCCTAACCCACTGGACCACTGGGTATCTCAAGATTTTATTAAGGCAACAGGCTAATCCAGTATAGGTTGTTTGTTTTCATCTGATGGAACTGAGCCAATCACAGCTAGAATATTAGGTCAAGGTTGCACGAAATTCTTGAGCCTTAGTTATGAGGCAGGAATGAGTGTCCTTGGTTACTAGTCAATGTTCTCCTTCAATACGACTACACTTGTCCATCAAAAAAAGGCAGCGTCACACTGGGCGAAAAGTGGTTAACATGCAAGCCAGTTTTGCGACCCGCTAGCCAAACTGACCCATGGTGAGCAAGATTTCGCTTGCAAGGCAAAGTGGATGACAATTTTTGCTCACAGCTTGTTGGTGGGATTAGAACTCAAATGAATCTATATTAATTTTGTAACTGGTGAGAAAATACTCTGTTATTCACAGAAGGAAACGTAACTAAAATTGTTAAGTACCTGTAATTTAATTCTTGTGGTTTTTATAATTTCTTTTGTTTTTCCTGTGACATGAAATAAATAGTCAGACACTCGGGTGACCAGCCGCAGAGGCTGTCTGTTTTGTTTCCAAACAACAAGTGGAAATCAGATTGTAACCAATATTCGATATGGATCCTGGGGCAAGGAAAACTCTAGTAGACTGCCTTGTGGCTCTGGAGTTGCTGAAGTATGTTAGGCAGTTACAGAAACTGAGGAAAAGGAAACGGGTACGCCATGGAGGTTTGTTTACAGCTGACCACAAGGTGCCAGGGCAGATGACACTGCTTGTCGTTTCAGCTCACAAAAACACGTATATGATGGCAACTCGAGTCTGCTAGCTGTTTCACCTCACAAAAGCTGCTCACACATTAGCCACTTTTGGCCCAGTGTGGTGCCACTTTGAGGTGAAAGAGGCTACAGATATCTGTGTGGTGAAAACAAACTGACTAACTTCTTTTACTGTGTTTTGGCCCAGATTTTCATCCTTTTGCAACTTACTTCACAAACCTCAGTGGCAAAAAAATACAATGTTATGGCTCTGCATCCTCTCCACAGCACTTAAATGTGACCGGATTCATATTCCAGTGTCACTCTACTGTTACAACTCAGCATTCAAGATGGCAAGATGGAAATTTGGGGGCAAGTTTGAGTAAAAAGACCTGGGATACGGTCATAGAGTGTGACCTCTGGGATCAGGGGCTGAACAGACAGGCTGCTACAGATCAAGCAGTGTTGAGAGCTGCCATTAGGTGACTATGGCTGACACATGCAAGCCTTTATAAATGAAACAAAACAAATACAATAGTATGGAACAGAAAGACCCACCCTTGATTTCCCTGTGTGCTTATAAGAACTGGCTCAGAAAAGGACTTAAATGCAAATAGTGTACTGCCAATAAACATATTCTTTTCAACTGGCAAAAACTGGGTATTTCACTGGTGCTAAAAATATCTGCCTAAAAGAATGTTTAAAAAAAATAATAATAAATAAAGCAGTGTAAATAATTATACTCAGTTTTTTTATCGAGGTGAAGATGCACAAGACAGGTTGGTGACGACTGGCTGAATGCAACATGTCCAAAAAACATCGTTGTATTTCAGTTAATTATCGGTAATGTGAACTGAAACTTTCTAACTCAAACACAACAATGTTATTTGGATGTGTTGCATTCAGCCAATCGTCAGCAAACCTGTCATGTGCATCTTTGTTTCAATTAAAAAAACTAAGTATAGTAAGTACAGTACTACTTATTACAGAGATAAAAGTAGTCTACTCAAATTCTATAAGTTAGTGGCAATTTTTTGCTAAATACAGTATCATTAAAAAAATAAAAATAAAGGTGGGGGGAGATTAATATACTAGTATGGAAGATTCCAGACATTCAGCTCATCACTTCTACTTTATTTTCTCACCTTTTTTGCCTGAAAAACATTATGAGGTTTACTCATATTCAGCTTCTCGCTCTCTCTCTTTTCATGAATATCCTTACTCCACATTCATTATGGCTCCTATTCTCCTCTACTTTCGTTCCTATTCTCTATCTCTCCACATACTGTACAGGAAATTCCCTCTCTCATAAACACACACTCACACAATTTCTTCTCCCTCCCTTCACAAATCTAATGTTCCTTTCTTTACATGTCCCCTCTCCCTCCATTTCTTTCTTTCTCTTATGTCCAACCCAGAAACAGAATTGAAGGGAAATCATTGTACTGCTACAAACACCCAAATCCACAACCACACCCACACACACCACCACCTTTGGCTCTCCTCTCATTTCACTGGTCCACCAGGTGAACAAGCCTATATCTATCATTAATGACCTAGAGCAGTTTGTACAGCACCCTACCCATATCCCTGACTGCCTTGGAGACAGCTCCAACATACTTGACCTCTTCCTTACAACTAATCCTTCTGCTTACACTGTTAATCTTTCCTCTCTGTTGGGCTCCTTCAATAACAACCTTATTACCTTAACCTGTCCCATCACTCCGGTACGGCCTGTGGACCCTCCAAAGAAACGTCGATTGTGGCACTTTGGAGCTGCGAATTGGTAGGCCCTCAGGCAGTAATTCTTTGATTTTCCCTGGAATAATTACTGCTTCCATGACCGGGAGCCATCTGAGTGTGCCTTGCGCATTACGGAGGTTATTCTCTCGGGCTTAGAAGCATACATTCCCTTCTCATATCCTCTGACTAATGCAAGAAAGCCTTGGTTTAATCACGCTTGTTCTAATGCTGTCCGCAACAAGTACAGGGCCTATAAAAGGTACCAGTGCCAACCCACCCCTGAATCACATCTTTTTTTTTCTGCCCGGAATCATGCTAAGTCTGTTCTTTGCTCTGCTAAAAATAATTTCATCATTACTAAATGCTCTCAACTCTCCAACTCGAATTCTTCCCACTCCTTCTGGTACCTTGCCAAAAACCTTTCTAACAACTTTACCTCAATATCCTTCCCTCCTCTTTTCTACTCTGATAGCTCTGTAGCTATTTCTTCTACTGATAAAGCAGATCTCTTCGCTCAGACTTTCTCCTCCAATTCCACCTTAGACAATGCCTGTGCTGTTCCTCCAACATTTCCCCCTCTGACTTCCTCAAGGCTGACATTAAAATTTCTTCAGCTGATGTATTTCTGCCATCACTGGCCTCAATACTAACAAGGTATATGGGCCTGATGGAGTCTCTCCTGTTGTCCTCAAGAACTGTGCGTCTGTGCTTACACCTTGCCTAGGTAAACTCTTTCGTCTTTGTCTGTCAACTTGTACCTTTCCGTTTTGCTGGAAGTTTGCTCTCATTCAGCCAGTCCCAAAGAAGGGTGACCATTCCCAACCCTCTAACTAACGTCCAATTGCTTTAACATCCTGTGTTTCAAAAGTTTTCGAGTTAATTCTTAACAGAAAAATTTTAAAGCATCTTTCCTATCACAACCTTCTTTCTAACCGTCAGCATGGATTCTGTCAGGGACAATCCACTGGCGATTTTCTTTCCTACCTTTCAGACTCCTGGTCATCCTCCTTTCGGGACTTTGGCAAAAGCTTTACCATTGCACTTGACATCTCACAGGCTTTCGATCAAGTCTGGCATAAATCTTTGATTTCCAAAATGCCCTCTTACAGTTTCTATCCTTCTATCTGTGCCTTCATCTATAGCTTCCTTTCTGGTCGTTCTACTGTATAGCCGATGTTGTAGATGGCCATCGTTCTTCTCCTAGATCTATCAACAGTGGTGTTCCTCAGGGCTCTGTCCTATCACCAACTCTCTTCCTTTTATTCATCAATGACCTTCAAAGCTGCACATCTAACCCTATCCACTCGTACACTGATGATTCTACCCTTCACCTTTCCATTCGGTTCCTGCAACGTCCACCTCAGCAGCTACTTCAACGAACAAGGGATGAGGCTATGGCACGCCTAATGTCTGACTTCGCTCGTATCTCTGACTGGGGTAAAAATAATCTTGTTTTTAATGCATCAACGACTCAGTTCACCTATCAACCCAGCAAAATCATCCACAGGACTACCCACTATTGTTTAATAATATCCAGCTCAATCCTGCATCATCCCTGAACATGCTTGGGGTTTCATTCACTCGGGACTTATCTTGGAAAGATCATATTGCATCCCTTGTAAAATCTGCTTCCAAGAGATTAGGTGTGCTAAGCCGACTCCATGCCACCTTTACCCCTGCACAGTTGTTGACTATATACATGGGTTTTATTCGCCCCTGTGTAGAGTACAACTTTCATGTGTGGGGAGGCTCCCCACATACAACTCTTCTCAACAGGGTGGAGTCAAATGTTTTTTGTCTCATTAACTCTCCTCCTCTTACTGGCTCTCTTCAACCTCGGTCTCTTTGCCGCACTGTTGCATCTTTATCTCCTCTATCGCTACTTCAATGGTCACTGCTCCTCTGAACTGTCTGCTTGCATCCCTCCACCTCTAAGACGGGCGCGTAGCATCCGTCTAGCAACAAACTCTCATCCCTTTTGCTGTCCAACTCTCTAATGCAAGGGTTAATCATTACTCCCAGTCCTTCATTTATGCAAGAGGTCAGCTCTGGAACTGTCTCCCTCTGTCTGTATTTCCTACTTCCTATGATCTCCAGTCTTTCAAACGCAGTGTGTCCAGGCATCTCAAAATGAACTGATCTCGAATTTGGCTCTCTTTTGTATTGTTTTTGTTTTTTTCTTGGAAGGAACGGTTCACGGGCTCCTGGCCTTTGGTTCCTTCTTCCTTGCATTAAAACACACACACACACACACACACACACACATGCACATATACATACAGACACACATACACAAACACACTCTCCTTACCTCCAACCCAGACGCAGAATCGGAGGAAATCCAGATATCTTTCTCCTTCCACCGGGTCCCAACCCAGGTCTGGATAGCCCTTCTCCACCAGCTCACTGTTGCTCTGAAGGCCACAGCGAGAGAGGTACACTGCAATCTTTTCTAGGTGGTGCTCTCTGAAATGGCAGAGGGGGGGGGGAATGAAAATGAAGAAATGTATGGAAATCAAGGTGTGTATTGAAATGTATGAGGGTCACAATACAAGAGGTACACTGCAACCTTTTCTAGATGATGCTCTCTGGACATGTAAAAGAAAAATGTAAATAACAATAATAATAATAATAATATAACAAATACAAATAAATGCCATAAATGTCAATCCCATTTTGCCCCTTTCTGTACTGATGCTTTTCCAAAACTTTATATACTTTCAGTCAAGAGTTTGCAGTTAGTTGAATTATGTCCTGATTTACATGGAGTTAAATGGTACTGTATATATTGAGAGATTTGTTATCCAGTATGAGACCCAAAGCTGATTTCAATTACCTGGTAAGAAAAAAATATACTAAAATAAGGAGTTAAGTGATGACTGTGGAGGGAAGAATGTCCTGGAGTAGACTGAAAAAGACAAAGGAACGGGTCCTGCATGAAGGCCTTCAGGATGGGGTTTCAGAAATGAAAAAGTTCAAGAATGTGACACATGGAGTGCTGCCACCAAGTGACAAAACATATACTGTACATTCTATAGCTACCCTTTTACCCTAACTTGACCCAGCTTATCATCCTCTTACAGCTTATTTTACAAAGCTCAGAAGCAGAAAAAGACAATACTACTGCTATCCTGTACATCATTTCCACAGCACTGCTTCATGATTAACATCATATTCTAGTGTGGTTGTGTTGTAAGAACTCAGCACTCAAGATGGAGAGATGGCAAATTTTATTCGTCTTAGTAATATGAAGGTAGCATGGACCATGGTATATATATAAAAAAAAAGTACTTGTGCTTAGTTCACTGCTGAAGCTATACACTATATCCTGTCTGAGAGCAAAAGCCTGTTCAGTATTATCCAAATGTGAGGAATGCATCACACTATAAGGAGCTGTACTGTATACTGGCCAAAATAACAAGACACTGGAGGGGGAGGGGGGAGGAATCAGTGCTAAAGTTATACCCCTTATCATCAAACCCCCTACCCGAGAGCCAAGGCCAGTTAAAAAATGAGGAACTAACCACATCAAGGGGTGCTGCACTGAACAGCAAAGGTCAAGACAACAATATCAATACATGCAACAACGAAAGATAAAAGGAAGGGGGGGGAAAGAGGGGATTAGATGCTACAATTAATGCCATCATCATCAAACCCTTACCTGAGTGCCAAGGCCAGTTCAGTGTTGTCCATGAGTGAGGAGTATGCCACATCAAGCGGAGTTGTACCACGCAGTGAGGGTCGAGAGAGCAAGATGTAGGAGTTCTCCAGCAGGAATGGCAAGTGGTCAAACATGGCTTTCTGGTTCTGCCGACCCGTGCGGCAGAAATAACACAGGAACTTACAGCACGCCACAACCATCTCATGTGAAGTGTCCTGTCGGGAAGGAAGAGGGGGAGGGAGGTATGTGGTAAGCACTGAGAAGTAAGTATGTGATATAAACGTCGGGTACAGTGCAGGCACATACTGAAGACTTATTTGTTGGTAGATAAGGAAGGGATATGGGGAGGCGGTAGCCCAGTTGGTAGAGAGGTTGCCTGCAGTCCTACCAGACCCAGGTTCAAATCCCCACTGGGGCAGGGAACAGTTTAAGTATTTAAATTTCATAAAATCAGACTTTACTCATCTACCAGAAGACCCGCCGACGTCGTAAAAATACCCCCACTAATACCAACACACCAGTCCCTGTATGAGAGCCCTAGCATGTATTCAATATGGACAGAGGGTGTTTGTGCCGAAGTGGTGACATGTAGATGTGTATGGTATGTAGGAGGACTACTGGGTCTTGAGAGCAGTGTAATATGTGCTACCATGTGCTGGGTAAAGTACATACTGAAATTATTTGTAAGAGAACAGTAAACAAGTTAATAAATAAGGATTGTTAGGAATTAGAGAGAATAACTAATGATATAAATTAATCTTTTCAGTTCCATGATGTATTATTTCTTTATTCTTGCTATTTCCAGACAATGTCATATGGCTCAGGAAAACACCAGCTTGTGGAGGGGATAATGAAGCTTACATCTAAACCCTACGGTTCAAAGTCTCTCCTATGCTGAATAAATCATATGGAGACAGCACAAGTAAAATGGAAAAAATACATCGTGGCACTGGGGACTAATCGATAAGGAGTGGCTTGATTCTAGAAAGTAATGAGTAACTACTGTAATACTATAAGTTAAGATGACAAGAGATATTGTATTCCTGCAATTCCGTAATACTGCAACAGTGCAATAAATGAGGAAAATATAGCATGCATACCTTTTCCAACACTGCAAGTCAGAATTTCCAATCTGTTTACATGATTCCAAAATAAACAAGTCAAAGCTCAAGTCTGTTCACTTATCAACACAAGGTCAAGTATTTAAAGAGATGATCATCAAAGTTACTTTGCAACTATATATATAAAGCTGAATAACATACTGAGCATATATTTTTAAACTAAATGATTATAAAGTACGTCATATTTTAAGAATACACAGTATCCACTAAATTCCTCAAAGCCATGTAACTTATATAAATGAGAGCAAAAGGCCATTAACCATAAAAACAACTGTGTCAAATCAAAATCTGTGCAAAAGAAATGAATCAACGGTCCCTATAACTGTAAAGATGAGATTCAGTTACTCTTTCATGTGTGTACAAAAAACTCGGGTCAAAATGGAGAAAAGAATTAACAGTCATTTACTCTGCCAAACTGTAAAAAAGAGATTAAATTACTCTGCTGTCTACTCTGTTCTCTAACTTGTGTCAAACTGCAATACCGTATGTGTCACTGTCAAACCAAACACTTGTCAAACTCTGTCTAAATGTCAAAACCAAACTCACATCAAACCATGTGTCGAAATGTCAAAACTCAGGTGAAACTGTAATAAGGCAGAGGATGTAGACTTACGTAAAGACAAGGCTGTAGGAGGTAGGTTGCGGAGGCTTGGAAAGAATAAGAACAACACCTTTTTCACTGCAGACTCTCTTAACAAAAGGCACAGTGGCAGGAGGGGAGTGTGCCACAGAAACTCTTAGCTCAACCACTAGCCAGGGGAAACTCTGAATCATATCACACAGTAGTGTTTTGTTTCTTGGGATTATTTTGTTATCACTATTGCTGGTTGTAGGAACGGAAAACTTCATTTAATGGCAGCTATACAATTGTGCAGCTTCCTTGCTGAATTAAACAAATGCCATCTCACTCCATATCTCCCCAAAGAAGGTTGGAGGGCTGCAAGAGGGCAACTTAAGCCTTCAGGCCACAAGGTTTAGAGCCTGGAAGCACAAAACAACAATGCTGCCAGGGTGAAGACTGGTCTCCTACCTTTATATGTTGTGACAACAAAACTGCAATGTGTTTTTGTTTTTAAAAAGTGAGATGTTAACACACTCAGGCATGGGCAAATTTTTTCACCTTATTTCATAACAGACTCACTGGGTTTGTAAATACTGTTGTTTTATCTTAACCTGCCATTCTGTCAAACTGTATCAGAAAGATGATGGGACTTCAAGCCCATACTAATACTGTACCACACACATTAAGATTCAAGTTTGCTTAATTTACAAAGTATGTTCAATACAAAACTTAGGTTAAAACAAAATTCACAGTTACAAGACAGCAAGCACTGACAATCGTATCACTTATGCTGCATGATTAGCTGCCAAAAATGCCAAAATACCTGAATGCGCAACACCTTTGTTTTTCCTTGCCATGGTTCTTCTAGGAGTTTCTGGGCCTTATATTAACCTCTTCAATACAATTATGTCCATTTAGGTCATTCTTACTACTTCCAATTGTTTCTGCTCAGCTTAGGGAGGACTCTTGTAGTGATGGGATTAAAGAAGGCTGTCTAATCCCTCCAGTTCAAGCAAGTCTCTCCTAAGCTGAATAACATCATTTAGCAGTAGCAAGAGCAAAGTAAAAATGATATCATGTTGAAAGGGTTAATCGTTAATAAAGTACCAATAATTAACGACAAAACCAGTGCCGTAAAATCAAGCTGGGAAAAACACACATGATAGATGTGCCATGACACAAAGTTACAGAATCCAAAACCAACATTAAATTGGCAAAAATACTATTAAAATTAGTAAAAATGTCTACATAATGAATTAATCATCATTAACAAGACTGGGAGAAATACAATACTTAGTCTATGAAAATAGTGATTACCATGCAGAATAATTGATACAGAAATGTAAAATATTGCGGAAAAACTCCAGATGACATTGCACGTCCAATATTTCTTAATTTGATGTTTGAATCATGTGGCATAAATTATTATTGTTATTATTATTATTATTATCATCAGACTTCATTCTATGATTAAACCAGATAATATTAAACTGACCAGGATGAAGAATTAGCTAGTATTGTATATGACTATGGGCTAGGCACAGTGCAATGTCACCATAAAATGTAGTAAACATGAGCACTAAACATGAGGGGCACTGAAGGTTGAACACTTCAACATAAAAGAGCCTGAACAATGAACATCAGAACATAGAAGACTGAACACTAAATATCTGAACATGGAAAAGACTGAACATTAAACATCTGAACATGAATGAGCACTGAACATTTGAACATGGAAGAAACTGAATGCATTTGAAAACAGTAATGAGGAACTATGAGTGAACACTGTGAGCTGTATCCTCATCAGTCAAGGAAGTTATGTACTAACTAATCCCTTAGTGATTTATTTTGCTTATTACACCTTACTGCTCAAATGTTTGCTGTTTATGTGATATTAATATCAATGTGGTGCTGGAGAGGAACGTCTTCATGTGGTGGTATCAAATATCACTAGGTGTCTCCAGTGCCTTGTTATACAAATATTCCATCCCTTAGCTCACTCTCTATCCATCAAGAGGAAGATGGTGGACTGCAGGAGAAGGGCAACTTCAGCCTACAGTCCAATGGGTTTGGGTATAGAAGAGTCTGGGGCCACAACATCATAATATTAACACAGTATGCATTAATATCACATTGCTGAACATTAACTTGCCTTGTGCATAAAATATCCTGGCAGAGAAGAATCCTCATTTCTGTTGAGGAAATAAAAGACTTAAGACAAAACTGAGAATTCTCCGCCAGAATATTTGTATGCAGCAAGTGTCAGGAGTGTAATACTGTACTGCATGACTGCAAGCCCTGGGCAGAAATGGAAGAGGATATTTGAAGACTCAAAGGCACAGAAACGACAATGATTTGGGAGACGTGTAGTGCATCCTTGAATGCGAGGCCTGGGTGGGGGGGTGGGGCTAGGATTTTGAGTGAAGAGTTGAGATGAAGGATGAGACTTGAATATACTGCTGCCGTGGGGAGGGGTAGACTGAGGTGGTTTGGGCATGTTGAGAGGATGAAGGATGAAAACTGAGTACATGAGCCTAGGAACAAAGAGAGAAAAACGAGAGGGAGGGGGGAACTGTACGCACCTTCTCCTTGGCCTGTGTCACCTCACCCTCTGCTGCCTGAGTCTCACCCACGGCCTGTGCGCGTCGGCCCAAGGTGTTCATCATGACTGCCATCACATTTTCGTGCACACACAGGATACGGATCAGATCAGGGTGTTGGAAGAATATGTGGTTATTTACTAGGGTCCTGTGGGAAGCCAAAGAAGAGTTGTAGATCAGACAGACATGGAGTTACACAACCCCTACATGCTTCCATACTGACAGGTAAGAGTAATAAGAACAATCTTGGCAAAGAAGGTAGATAAGGGCAGAGTGTTGAAAGACATGGTTCATTATCTGGGTTAGAGTTGCGCAGATGACTCAGATCCAGCAAGCATTTGCAGTAATTGATGAGACTAATATCCATAACTGGTGCCAGTGAGGGATGCCTTCCCATATAAAAAAATATCCCTTTATTCCCCTCCTATTCCCATGAGGATGATGGTGGACTGTAAGAGATGGGCAGTTAAGAACTGCAGTCCAATGGAATCGCATTTTCAGATAAGCCTAGGGCCACAACAACAACAGAGTGCAGGTACCCACTTAGGAATACTTATTTTGGATACTGCCAGATGATTTTATTCTGGTAAGGGATATCAGAACCATAAAATCTTAAATACTCTACAGTCAAAGGCTATTGCTTCAAGCTCTAAACCAACACATTCAGGTTCATAAAAAATTTACCCAACAAAACAAATTTCCATATTCATACCAGAGCAGCTCTCTCATCAATGCCTCCTCCTCCTGGGACATCTGGACTGGCAATAAGGCACGGACCTTACTAAGGCACAGCCACAGGGTCTCCACATCCTTCTTAGTGGCACTGCTAATGACATACGTCTTTGTCAGTGCCACCATCATCTCACCCACGCTGTTGTACTGACGCAGCAGCAGGCTGATGGACATACAAGAATAAGGTTAAGAATTATTGCCTACTTACTGCACAAGGGCAAATAAGGCAGACAATCATTTTTTTAAGTCCCAGTCTTCACCTAGAATATATACACAGGGTCTCCATATCATTACTGATAGCCATCATCATATCCATACTGTCATACTGATGCAACAACAGACTGGCAGAGGAAATGATGCCGATAAGCATATTTTGATTCTGAAACTGAGACCACAATTTTATCAACAAAATCTTTAATTTGCTCTACAGAAACCGAATCTAAAGGTGAATGTAGGGAAGAGTAAAGTTATGGTCTTCGAGACAGGTGAAGTCAGTGAACGTACAGTGAGGTTGGATGGTGAGGAAATGGAAAATGTGAGTACATTTAAGTACTTAGGTAGTGTGATGAGTAAGGATGGAAGTTTGGAGGGTGAAGTGCCTGAAAGGGTACAGCAGGGAAGAAAGGTTGCTGGTTCCTTGAAAACAATGATAAGAAACAGGGAAGTGAGCATAGAAGTGAAAAAGTTATTACATGACAGTATTGTGATACCAACTTCAATGTATGGAAGTGAAGCTTGGACATTGTTGGAGGGACACAAGTCAAGAGTGAGAGCAGTGGAAATAAGTTATTTGAAAGGAGCATGTGGAATCATATGGAGAGACAGACTGACAAATGAGGATGTGGAAAAGCGTTGTGGTGTGGATGTGGATGTGATAGGAAGCGTTAGGAGAAATACATTGAGGTGGTTTGGCCATGTGGAGAGGATGGAAAGTGAGAGACTGATGAGGAGAGAGTATGTGAGTGAGGTGGAGTGGGAGAGAGGGAGGGGAAGGCCAAGGATCAGGTGGGGGGATGGAGTGGAGAGGTATATGAGAGAAGGGGGTGTGAATTGGGAGCAGGGCAGTGAAATGGCGGGGGACAGGGTGACATGGAGGCGATTTGTTTGTGGCCATCCCGTATGGGATTAAGGTGTCTGGCAATAAATAGATAGTTCCTCCCCCCCCTCCCTCCATACCATCCTGTTTCTCTCCCTTCCACCTACCTCATCTACACATTAACCTCACACAATAAATGTGTGCCTCAATGCAGGATCCAAGGTCCCTAGTCTCCCTTTCCCATATTTCTTCTCTACTTCTGCCTACTTTCCTCTAACTGCACCTCCCTCTCCCTCACCTGAACATCTCTCTGATCAGAACAGGTGTCTCAATGAAGGTTTCTGAAGCCCAACGAACAATGGTGTCAACAAGCACTTTCTTGAACTTGTCAGCTGCATCCAAAACAATGGGTTCTGGGGGTGCCTCCTCCACCACCTCCTCCTTCTGCCCACCCAGCACTGCCAGCATCTTGGTCATCACACCTTTTGAATCTGGGGTTGGCATCTCCTGTGAGGGTGGCAGAGACTTGGACTTATGACTCTGTTTACATTTGTTGTCATCATAATTTTCATTCTGTTCTTACCTCCTACTAAAATATATTGTACAGGATAATGGACTAGGCCTATACATACACAGGGTGGAAAGCACTGTTAGTGGTAGGTAGTGGCAACCATCACCCACTCACTTGATGTAGTGCTGCCTACTTCTTCCTTAGCCTGTATCAATCTTTTTCTGTGCCTGCCCTCCTCTCTTCCTATTTCACCCATCCTTCCTATCACTTCTTATTGCTTTTCTTTCAAAAGGTGGCTTTACATTGAGTGACAAGCCAAATGGCTTCCTGTAAGCCAAGAAACCATTTAGAATGCTGGATGGTAACCATATAACCAAACCATGCGTGCTCCCTACATGTCAGCAAGTGGGTTGGCGAAGGGTTAGTGCCCCTCCCTGTAAAACTAATAACTCAAAGTCAAATGGCCACCCCTTACAGGATTATGGCATCCGGCAATAGATAGATAGATAGATAGGAAAGCATTGTCATCACATCATCAAATCTCTCAGCTTAATCCTCAATTCTTCTTCAAAACCCTCTCTTTCTCCCCTGATCCCTCTGCTCCTTACCTCCCCCTCTCCCTCTTCCTCTCCACCTCCAGGTATCTTCGCCTTGGCCATCAATACATTATGGAAATTAGTCAGTTTAATCCTCAGTTCCTCTCCACAAGGGGTCTCTTCCAGTTCCTCATCAGACAGGTTTTTGAATCCCAGGATGGCGTTCATCTGTTCCCTGGGCGGACAGCGGAACTCTCGGGTCTTCCTGGCCGCCACAGACGATGGAAGATCTGACTGCTTGATCTCTATGTATCGGCGCAGCTGATCTTGTTGTACCTGCATGGTCACATGTCATCATATTACTGTCATCACCTCTTCATCAACTTTCTCTTTCTCTCCTCATGTACAAATCTTCATTATTTTCTCTCTCTGTCTCTCTCTCTTGACATTATTTCTCTTACACACTCTCTAAATCCATCTGCTTGATCTCTATGTACCAATGCAACTAATCTTGTATCAGCATCAAGAAACATCTGCATAATTATTATTACAGGAACCTTCATCTCCATCATTATCTCCATCAATGTCTTTATCATCATCATCAACATCATTCTCTCACATTCTCATTCTCATCCTCTCTTGCAAATCTGAAGTCTTCATTGACACTGCAATTCTCTCTCTCTCTCTCTCTTTGCTTGTAGTATAACTAATCTCACTCTCTCTCTCTCACCTCTCCTACATAATCCTGAGCAAATGCAATGAGGCTCTCTACTCTGTGTCTCTTCTGCAGGTCCAGGAGGTGAGACAAGACATAGCACAGTTGAAGCTTCACTCCCTCAGCGATGTCCATCAGCAGAATGCCTTTACGATCCTGGTCCTTACCCTCTGTGGGATTAAAATAATGTATATTTACACATTAATGCACATCATAATCTAAACCTCTTATTCTGACCTAAGTACAGGATGAGGCATAATGCGGGGGCGAAGAAAACGATAATGGAGATATAATCAGAAGCATCCCAAACTAAATGGGCAACACTCTCCTTCACTCACTATGCAAGCCCACAGTCACTGAGAGAGGTTAACCCTTCCATGGCTGCCGGCACCAAATGACGTTTAGCTGATAAATGGCCAAAGTCATTGTCTGAGCATGGCCTATAAGAAATGGCAAAAATTTTTGGGAAGTGAAAAAATGTTCTGAACATCTTGAGACTGACCTACCCTACACTCCCATACACCCCACACGTCAGTACACCGCGCCCTTCCTTGATGAGTGGACATCCGAGTTCTGCCTCTCTCCCTGCCCCAACCCCCACCCAGTGCCGTCCTCTCAGGCCCTGTAAGCCCCGAGATCAGGGCGGAGCTGTTTCCCCGTGGGGGGGAGAGCAACGAGGACCGAATTGGGTCTGACCTGGAGGTGGAGAGTATGGCGGGGAGTAGTGACGTGAGTGGTGATGAGTGGTATCACTCTCATACTACTGAGGAGGATGACAGTGACATCTCCTCGGAGAGTGAGGAGAAGCCACCACCACCTCGCCATACAGCTCCACCACCACTGAAGAGGAGACGGACGGTGGTGAAGTGGCTCTTCACTGAAGGAGAGGAGGGGGAGGAAGAGGAGGCTGGAGTGCAGGTGCACTCATCCTGCACCACCTCACCACCACATCCCACCACCGCATGCACGACCCAACACCACCTCTCGTGCCACCTCATCACTTCCTACCACTTCACGGGCAGTGCAGTGTATATAGTGTATATTACTTAGTGTAGTGTTACTAAGTAAGATACAGAAGTGTAAGATAGTGGTAGTGTGAAAAGTAGATTATGTTTTGTAAGTGACTTTTGTACAAAGACTGTGTTTCCCAGACAATGACTTATCTCTATTGACTTTTGACCTGCTAGGGGAGGGCAGAGATAGGCAAAAGTTCACCTGCACGTGCCATGTTGCAGTACGGCAATACACCACTGCGGCAGATATCCATTGCTGATATTTCTGCAAATTCCGCATTCTGTTGTAAGCCACAGAATAGGTCTAAGAAGCTGAGATTTGCACTGTTAGGTGCATCTGAACCTCCTCTTCAATACGGCAAGAAAAAAATAAATAAATTTTCGAAACTTCAGAAAATGGCTTCAGCGTCGGTCAGGGGCACACATAAAATTCTGGACCTATGGCCATGGAGGGGTTAAAATATGTTCTGATACAAAACTGACTTGATTTAATCTATCTTAGACTTCCTATGCAATATCCAGCATCAGAATCCCCTTGCAATCCTGTGTGATCCAGATATACGGGAAAGGATTAAGAGCAGATAGAGAACTTGATGAACTTACCCAAATGATCTAAGCTGACCAAATTCCAACATAATGACCTTGCTCTGACTTAATTTACAGTAACCCAGACATTACACTATCTATCATCAGAATGTCATTGCAGACCTCGGCCCTGATAACAGAGAGGAAATGAGTTTGTTTCTCCCAACACATCTAATCAGTCCAGCACAGTGATTGTAACGTCCATTCCAATCAATAATCAAAACACAGGCATCACCGTACTTGGTCCTAGGTGGCTGAAGTGTAATAATTATAGTGCATGGTGCACAGTGTGTAGTGCATAGTTTATGGAGAATGTTGCATAGTGTTGGGTGTATAGTATTTGGTGTATAGTATCAGAATTATCTGACATGGAAATATGAGATTTCTTTGTTAAAAGAAAAGAAAAATGTCCCTTCCAAAAGAAAGTTGCCTTTAGGAAAACCAAACCCAAGATCCACTTATAAAAATATAATATTAAATTCACCTGGCCCAAACTTAAAAACTTTGTTACCCTCTTAGCTCCTACAAGGGCAAGAGGCATAGGACAGCCTGGGACTTGGCTACCATAGTTCAGATCATTTTAGTTGCAGGAGCCCACCCTATGTCCCCGCTGCAATCAAATGTACAAAAACCTCTGGCCTAAGTGAAAACAAAACAAAAGCTGAATACACACTGATCCTTTTCAAACTAAATGAAATCCAGGACATCAAGGATCAGTCTAACCTGGCTCAAATTCTGGATCCCACGTGGCTGGGTCAATCATGATGAGGAGGCGAGTAATGTCCTCATCCTGCACAATGCCAACTAGAAGTAGTTTGTCCACAAGCTTCAGCAGTGGTCTGATGGGAGGAACATGGCATCATTATTATTAGTAGTATACCATCATAATTACCACTGTTATTATCTTTGTCACCATCGTTAGTACTTCCACCAGCTTCAGTAATGGTCTTCATGTTGCTGTTTTCAGTAATCACGTTACTGGTATGTCATGTCATCTCATTCCACATCAGTGCTATCATTTCATGATATATCTGTGCTGTAATCTCATAGCGTAAACTCTGAATTATCTGCCATAATACAGCAAAGCCCTACACCAGATATTACAAAATGCCGGATATTGCATAGTACCCCCGATCGGCTCAATATTCAGCACTAAGCTGGATAGTGCGTTATTATCAGTCTCAACTTTCTCTCTAAAAACATTCCCATGAGTAGAACATGAAAATTAACCATAAAATACAATAAAGTAAAGATAAAATACAGTAATACAGCACCAGTCAGCTACCATTAACAAGCAGGTTGATACACCTCGATGCCAGACTTTGCACAGAGCCGCTGGTCATGTCCCATTTTGGCGCCGGATATTGCATTACTAGACCCAAGCCAGCAGCCCCAAATATTGCAACAACGGATAATCGAGAGTTTACTGTATTATGTTGGGTCAGGTTAGTACTATTGTCATGTCAGTAATCATGTCATTTTAAATAACGTCATTTGCAGGTCAGTGCTAAATGTCATCACCATGTTACACCAGTCAGTCAGCTACTAGCTGAAAATATGATGCAATATGGTCAATCCAATATTTTTGCAGTCTTCCCTCTGACTGATGGACAGGGTGTCAGCTGATGCAGATTTCCACATACTTCCTGTATGTATGGCCTGCCTTAACTAAAGCCACTACATGGGCCACATGGGAAGCTGTACAGCCACATTACATACTTAAAGTACTATTGGTCTTAGAGTGATTTTCAGCACTGTTTAGTGGATGCAGGCCCTCGATAACCAATTTATCGTTTACATGAAAAAATAACTAATTGAGGAGAAAGTGAAAAATGACTCAATACTCACACAAAGAGGTTTTCGTTGGATCCACCTATGGGGTCACGGTTATGGACTTGGTTCGTCTTGACGGCTTCAGCCAGGGCAGTCATAACAAACTCCCTGGCCACATCCAGCGGGAAGTAGGGCGAGGACAGGCCCTTGATGGTCTCAATGTTGGCGCTGAGATGGCCAGTGGTGAAGGTGGTGAAGTGTAGGGAGAGAGTGTCTGGGTTACTGCTTTGTTGCTGACTGGTGTGTGGGTGTGTGTGTGTGTGTGTGTTAGCAGGTGGTAGACAATTGCATGGCAGTGGGTGGGTCAAACATTTACAGCAGTAGATGGATGAAGCCGATGGTCATTGTTGTGTTTTGGGTGAATGTGCAAGTGAGGAGAACACCCACAGACAGAAATGATGTGGTATTCGGTGTGCATGGTAAGTGGGTGCCAAAAGGAGGAGTGTGCAAATGGGATGAAGTGGGCATTGCAGGATGTATGTTTGGGTGTATGGGTTAGAAACAGGATGTGGGCATGGGTGCATTAAATGAGTACAGCAGGGTGTTGAGGTGGTGTAGGGACAGATATGAGTAGATGTAGTTATGAAGCAGAGAGCATGTTTGTACATGAAGTAGGGTGTGGGTGTAAGAAGATGCAGACATAGCAGGGAGGACAGTATTTTTAAGGGCATGGGTATATCAAATAGCACAGCAGGGTGTAGTATGGGGATATGGGTCAGTGGTGAGTAGTAGGGTGTGGGCATGAGTCGTTGTAGTAGGCAAGGGCAGATATTTGCAAGCAGGCAGCAGGCGGGCGAGGCAGGGTTGGTGGGACGAGTGGACAGGCCGGGAGAGCACCAATGGACCACGCAAGTCAAGGGTGGACCAAGGGTGGAGTAAAAAAGAAAAAAAAAGGACATAAAAATTAAACAAACGAAAGAAAAAAAATGATGAGGCACCATATGTTCAAGAAATGGTGCAAAAATTAAGTATAAAAGAAAATATATCTGAATAAAGGTAGAAAAAATTTAAAAGCTGTCAAGTTATATGACTAAATGACAAAAAATAAGTATATAAATAAAAAAACAAAAATAAAAGTATAATCTAATATATATGGACTGCAAAAATCTGTTAAAAGGAAAGTATTGTACTGAAAACAAAATGGAGGTTTTATAAACTGACCAAATAAGGGGAAACAAATATTAAATAAAGGAAAAACAACTTTCAAAACTTTACCTCATACCTAAGAAATATACAAAAAATCAAGCTGTAACATAACATATAAAGAAATATAGGTTTATCAACAACATGCATGAGGAATATAACAGTGTTAGTAGTTTCATGGAGCACCAATGTCTGTTAAAACAAAAGTGCTTTAGTTATCTAAACATCCTTAGTTTTTCTAAGAAATTTGAAAGCAAAAGATCTAGAGACATATAAATAAGAGATCAAAGCAAACAAAAGAACCTCACTTGACATAGGACATAATCTGGTCAAACAATAAAGTGCTCAGTATACTTGTTCTAACCTGACAATGACGCATTACAGCAGCATAGCTGAATGTCATGTGCAATCAGACTGGAGTGAATCTGACTGGTAATCAACAACAGGTGTTCCCTCCTCATAAGCAAGCGTCAATGAATTTCAGGCAATCATGACCTAATATTAAAGTTGAGGGAGTGACTTATTTCCACAAGATGAAAACAAAGCCATTTAACGTCAGTTAAATCAAGGAATTCAGGAAACCCCAACAGCTACCCCCCCATTTGACTACCTCTCATTTAACCATAATGGAAAGAGAACCTCACCTGATATGGACATGGTCATACCAGGTCATACAGTGTGTGTGAAGTGTTTGCCAGGATCCATGCATTTAGGATACCCCAGTCTGACTCACACCCAAATAACCACAATGAACAAAAGCCACTGCCTGATATCCCACATGGACATAACAGGTCGGAGAGACTTGGTGTGGGTGGTGGCCTTGGACAGACAGAAAGACAGATGGACAGACAGAAGACTAAAGGTCAAAAAAGGCAAAGGACAGGTAAAAGACAAAGAGACAGATATAAGGCAGTTATATAGACAGATAAGAACATAAAGGATCCTTCCCCCACCTAATATAAATGTGAGACAAAAATCCCTCACCTGATATCAGACATGGTCATAACAGGTCGGACGGATTCGGTATGTGTGGTGGACATTGAGTTGCCGGCTCCCTCTTGGATGTAGATCTCCTTTAGTTCGTTGCTGAGTGGTACGATGAATTCGTTCTGTGTTACCTCCCTGGGGGTAAAGGTGTAATGCATCATTGTCAGGTTAGAACAAGTATACTGATCAGGTTGGAATGAAGATGATGATGATGATGATGATGTGAGATGTAGGCTGGGATGAGGTATAATTATAATGATACTGTAGTATGGAATGTGCTAAGTGCAAAGGTGCAATGGAATGTGTTAAGTGCAAAGGTGCAATGTGATGTGATGTGATGGGTGAATAGTGGGGCATGGAAAACACACACACACACACATACACAATTTGTCATGCACAGACCTGTGGAACAGCCTGGACAAAGAGATCGTCCAGTCTAATAACTGGACGATCTCTTCAATGCAAAATTTGACTTAATGAGAAAAAGAGACAGGACCCCACGAGCGTAGCTCACTTCCTGTATATCAGAACTAGGTAAATATACACACACACACACACTGAACTCACATGGTATTGGCAAAGCTCTCCAGATGCAGCGCAATGAGCAGGTTGTAGAATCCCATCCTGAGGGGCCCAGACATATACTCAGACCTCATTGCATAGAGAAGCTGCTTTTGGTCAACGTGTGAACAGAGAGTGTGGGCAGCTCTGTAATTGCTCTGGAAACACACAGCACAGTACAGGGCCAGTGTATGTGAGTGGAAGCTGAGCAATTTGTCATTTTCGATGAGTTCCAGGATGTCGATGCAGCGGTCCTCCTCGGGAATGTGAAGGGCCAACATGGGAACTGAGTCTTCTGCCAGCATTGACCAGCCTCGGATGTCGGAGAGTTTGAGTGCGTGAATTCGTAGGGAAGTATTCGGAACTCTTGACCACTGATACGGCTGTAGAAAGATAAGATCAGGTTAGGTTGGGTAGAGAGAGACAGAAGACAGCCAGTGAGAGGAAAAAATGTACTGTTTACTTGTACAACAGAGTCTCCATAAAACACAAGATATGCTCTGTAGAATCTTGTGATGAATCAAGTTCGTACTAAAACGTGATGTATATTTACATGTAAAATAGGGGGTTAGGTTCCGGGAACCCCCATATTTTTCCTAAAAAATATATACTGTATATAGGGAGGTAAGAGTGCTCACCATCCACTCACACGATGTAGTCCTGCTTTGGGTGTCTGCCCCTTCCTCTCTTCTATCCTTACTCTTCGTTCTTGCCTTCATTCTTTCCACTTCCTTCTGCCTACAGGTGACTACACTCCCTCTTCTTTCTTTACTTCATTCTTTCTTCTTCCTTTTGCCTGGGTAACTCTAAACTAAGGTGACAAGCCAATTGGTTTCCTGTATACCAGGAAACCATTTAATACACTGGGTGGTAACCAAATAACCTAATTATGGCACCTGGTTGTTCAGTGGGTAATTAAGGTGCTCCAATCGGATTGAGCCTGTGTAGGTTTATATCCAAGGAGTGGTTGGGGTCTTTTGCTAACATAATGTCACTCAGGAATGAGTAGGGCCGGCCACTCTCATCTTAAATGTCAGGACCAATTTGCCTAGCCCCAGGTTCCTACACTCCTCATGGGGCGACACTGGATTAGATGATGGATGGATGGATGGTTATTTTTTTTCAGTATTTCTGCCTTACCGTCTTAGATGCCCACTGCAGCAAGATTACGTATGATCTTGCCAACTGGACACATCAATGCATCCTAACCTAACCCAACCGAGAGGTATTCCCCCCAAGACCCCTCATAATTTTAACCACCTACAATTATCACAAAGTCTAAATTTGAAAGCCCCCACTACCAACCACACAAAGATTTCTAATAATCAACCTATGAAAATTGCCACCCACCATCACACATACAGTTTTTCATCAACAACTGCTATGCATGCATTGTCATAAAAAAAAAAAATGAAAGCATGGACAAACCGTAGCAAAGCTTCCATTAACAAATTAAAACAATCTTATGAAAGATTATCATTCATAATTTCAAATTTTTATAACTGCTCCAAAAGGAACAACATGCAACAGTTCAAATTTAAGCGTAAAGCATCTCTGAAAGTCGTCCAACCTGGCGCGAAATGCGTGCACCTGGCCACACTGCTGAAGCTGTAGGCAGGCAGGTATTGTACGTAAGTCAGCTTGTCAAGGAACCTTAGCAGCACCAACAAAAGCACAATGCAGGAATTGTAAACAAAAGCAGCCATCTGGAAATTCAATGCCTAAATGCACCCACTTAGTTTCTCTTGTGCAGCTGAGTGACAGTATCATGTTACTGAATAATACAGGGAAAAATTAAATGCTCATGTTATTGTATGATCATTATTTCCCTTAGTTTTAAACTGCGCCTTTACTGGATGTACCTGGTATATTACCATCCTTCAACTCTCTCACTATCACTTGAGAGACACAATGGACTGCAGAAGGGAAAGTTCAACTGACAGTTCAATAGGTTCATGTCCAGATGAGCCTGGCACCACAACAACAAGCATTTCTATACCACTTTGCCAGAGCATGAACTTCATCACTCAAACAATTAATTCTATTCCAACATACCCTCAGAATCTGGCTCTCCAATCTCAGGATGCTGTTGTTTACTGCAGTTGCATAACACAGCAACACTCAGCAGCCAATGCACACCAAGTTGAGCAGAACATTTAAACAAACTATTAAACACAGTATAGACAGTCAGGCAATCTACTTCATCCCAACTTACCCTCAGAATCTGGACCTTCAATCTCGGGGGCATCTGTGGCACGACATGTTTATCGCTGTTCTGCAACACTGCTGCACTCAGTGGCAATGTTGTTGGTGTACGACCCAATTCAATCTGCAGTACCTCCTTGCTGGTGGGCTCCAGGAAGACACCAGGGAACAGCTTGGTGCCGGGCTCCATGCGGTATTTGTGGCGCGTATCTTTGCCATCACACTGGAGAAGGTGTGGCCACTTTTGCACATTCATTTTACAGAAAACTTGACTTTAACTAATCTTGAAATATTACATATAAAAATACCTAATCCTTACTTCACCCCCTGAATTTTTTTTTTTTTTTTCCCCTCTAGATTATTTTCCTAGTTTAGGCAGGCCCACCAGAAGAGATGTAGTTAGTGAAGGTTAAATCAAATAATTCTAGCTCTAAAGAAATTCTCCAAAGCAAAATATTGTAGAACTTTCACAAGACAGTAAAAATAAAATCAACAGGACCTAACTGGATGGACTTTGACAAGTAAGACAGTATCTAATGGGTGAAGAGTCTGGGGCCACAAGTAGAAACAGTATAGTATTACCTGTAGGGTGATGAAACCAGTGGATGTGTCAATGAAGCAGCCTATGAACATGCCCTGCGAAGCACCCTTACCACCAGAGTCTGAGGTTACTTCAGCATGAAGCTCGTCAGCACGGAACATGTAGCAGCTGTGACGCTCAACCCTGAGACGCAATAAGAACAGATAATGATAGTAATAATAATAATAATCTGCCCATCCATCCATCCATCGCCCAATTCTATTCTGCCCCATCAGGGGCACAGTGGCCTGGGACCTGGCTATTCAGTCCTGATGTTTAAGGTGAGGGTGTTCAACCTTACTCATCCCAGAGTGGTATTATGTGAGAAATTAACCCCAACCCTCCCTCAGATTTAAACCATTATAAGTCTCCATCCCCACTTTTGCACACAGTACTCCAGAACAATGACAGACTATTGCATTTTGGACTGGTCAAAGGCTGTGTTGAGGATAAGGTACTGTGTTCAACCCTTTAGCTATACTGTATATTATTTCTTCTCCCAACCCACTCTCTAATTCTCCCCTTCTGTTCCTTCCTCCCTCTCCCTCTGTACTTGGGCATTCTGAATATATCCCTCTTCAGTACACTGTACTCCTATACAATGGAAGATCACACTTCGGGTTAGTCAAAGGCTATGTTGTGGATATGGTACTGTGTGGTGGCCTAACCACTGTACACAAGAGCTGTGTCTTGGACATGAAAGCCTCATACTGCAGAAGCAGGCATTAACATCAAAAAGGTCTTCCTTGTTCACTAGTCTTACTCCTAGTACATCTTCATTAATCATTCTCCAACTCTACTAGCAATTTCTCTCCCTCTACACAGTACTTACGCATTCTGAATATGTCCTTCCTCGGTATACTCCTGCACAATGACGGATCGTACTTTGGACTGGTCAAAGGCAGTGTCATGGATGTGGTACTGTGTTGTAACCCAACCAATGTAAACATGAGCTGGGTCCTGGCCAGGGAAGATTCTCACACCATAGAAATATTCGTTGATCAGCTTGAGGCATTCAGCGTCAAACAGATCCTCCTCACGCATCTCCTCTAATGCTTGTGTTGCTCCCTGCTGGGCAAGGAGATGCGGAGTTAATGGACAGTAAAGTTCTTATATTCCATGTCAACATTTGAAGGCTATATACAGTATACATAAAATCCCTACAGGTTCAAAAATCTCTCCAAAGCTGAATAAATTTATCTGGTGCTGGCAAGACTGAACCTGACAATGACATCAGTGATGCTGATATTCCAAGGTCCACATCAGGGTACTCTACAGTGCTGGAGATAGATGCAGTATAACTGGCCTGGTTATACGTGCATCCATCATCTCCCTCCCTATCCCTCACAAGGAAAATGGCGAACTGCACAGAAAGGGTAAATTCAGTCTGCATTCCACTGGGTTCACCTCCTGATGGGCATGAGGCCACAAACAAGAACAGGGTTACTTAAGGAGCCTACAAAGGATGTTAGGTACCCATCTATATCTCAGGGATGCAGGAGGGACCTGTCTGTTGCCTCCTGTTTGTCTGTGTCCAATGTCAAGTGCAATGGCAAAGCTTTCGCCAAAGTCCCAAAAGGAGGATGACCAGGAATCTGAAAGGTAGGTAAGAAGACTGCCAGTGGAGCATCCCTGACGGACCCATACTGACGATCAGAAAAAAGGTTGTAATAGGAAAGATGCGTTAAAATTTTTCTGTTAAGAATTGACTCAAAAACTTTTGAAACACAGGATGTTAAAGCAATTGGACGATAGTTAGAGGGTTGGGAACGGTCACCCTTTTTTGGGACTGGCTGAATGAGAGCAAACTTCCAGCAAGAAGGAAAGGTACAATTAGAAATACAAAGGCAAAACAGTTTACCTAGGCAGGGTGTAAGCACAGAAGCACAGTTCTTGAGGACAACACTTCTTGTGTGCTCCCATTCCTCTTTTTCTTTTCTCTTCTCCTGTTCCTTTCTCATCTCTCCTTACACTCACCTGTCTCTCAGGTATGGCAGGAGGCACCAGTTTGCTGTTATCCCCAGCCTGCCCCAGCCTAACAGAGGGGGATCGGTTCTTGCGTGCTGGACGGGGAACCTCCAGGGTGTTGGCTGTGGGTTCTGGAGTTCGTCCTTTGCTGCGGGCTCGGTCAGCGCTGGCCTCACGCTTCTTGCTGAAGAATCTAAAAACACCAAGAAACTAAAATGTCAATAATAGTATCACTGCAGAGTTTATCTTAGTTCTCAATACATGGCACAGGAGTTTAGCTCTCAGTACGGTATATGATCTTAGCTCTCAATAAAGCATCTTAGCCCTCAGTGCATAATCTCGATTTTAGTATCTGGTCTTTTTATATACTCTCAGTGGTGCTGAAGAGATGCCTTCATGTGGTGACACTGATGTGACCAGACAACTCTGCTACTGGTTATAAAACATCTCTCTACTCCCAGAAAGGAGGATGGTGGACATCATGAGAAGAGCAGCTTGTGTCTGCAGTCCACTGAGCTCAAGTCCAGCTAAGACTGGGGCTACAACAATAAAAACAACAAACAACACAAAGACAACATAAACATGGCAAGGTGTAACACAAAACAAAAACCATACAATTACATATGTACATCATTTTTGGCAGGGGGGAAAAAAAAAAAAAAAAAAAAAAAAAAAACTCATTCTATTACTCTTTACTGTCCATTAAAAAAAAATCACATTCTGTTACTGCTGAAGCGAGTACCTGTACTAATCCAAAAATACCAATAAATGTCTCAGCCACTTCAACCCTATGACATATTTTCTTGGTTTATGCTTGCTATTCACAGATTTTCCTTGGCTCTGGGAGAGAAATCAGGTTATAAAGAGGTTCCTGGAGACTGTTTCTAACCCTGTCACAACGCAGGGTTGTTCCAAATTTAATAAAATCATTTAGAAGTTATTGCTGCTTAACCCCAGTCTGTTTGGCCAAGCAGACCCTTTGACAAGAGGTAAACAACTGCTGCCATGGGGCTGTCCTACAGGTACAGCACAGTACATACACCAAGCAGGGAACCGTCACCCTTCGTGGTAGACCGTGCTTCACCAGGGTCCTTTCCACAGCAAGATGCAGGGAAAGAGCTAGTATGGCTCCTCTGTGATGCCACACCTGCTACACCCTGGGTGCGCAGCACCACCACATGTAACATGTCATTGGATTGAAGGTGTTAACAGAACTTATAGTTATAAAGTGCTCGTACAGTTCGATAAATCTGCAGTAAAGGTTAAAATATTGTTGCAAACTTCATATATAGGGTATCACTAAATAAAATGCAGTACTGTATATATACATATATATATATATAAACCAAATGCAGAAGATACTGACACACAACCCCATTGATTACGTACAGAAAAGCGAGTGAAAATGCAAGGGAATATTTTCCATGATGTATGTCACTGACTGCATGATAATGATGGCTATATACAGGGTGTCCTGGGAAGCATGTAGGAAGTTTCATCATTATCATCTTTTGGACCTCTTCCCACCTAAGGATAATGAGGTAGGGTCCTGAGAGCAAGACAAAACCTGATAGACAGAGAACTATCAACAGTTTACCCAATTAAATGGGCCACACTCTCATTCACACATCTTTGAAGCCCTCAAATCCTTGGGCTAATTCTGGGTAAAAAATTCTTAATCAACATGGGTCCCTGTAGCCATTAAGGAGATACAATCACTGATTACCTTGAGGGTGCACTGAAGGGGACCATTTTCACCTATAAGGTCATCAGTAACTGTAGCTTTGTAATGGCTGAGGTTTGGCCTCATATTGAGTCAGCAATTATTACTCTAAAATGGCTCAAGAATGACCTCCTGAAGTTTCTCACATTTCCTGGGACAACTGCATTTCATTGCTTGCATTATGAGTTATACACAATGGCAGTCAGGCAAAGCTAACATAAAACTGTTCAGAGCATATGGAAATAATAGTATATTCAAAATTGTTGGGCTGCAGGATCTTCATGGTGCAAGAATAAAATTCTGAGGTGATTGAAATGTGGAAACTACAAGTACTTGCTCTCCCTCACTCACTCTCTCAGTCATATTGCTCCCTCACTCACTTAAATATACATACATATATATATATATATATATATATATATATATGTATACAGTAAACCCTCTCTAATTTGAAACCGAATAATTAGGAAATCGGTTAATTCGGATCTTTTTTGACCACCAGACAAATAATTTTAATTCGGACAGAAATTCGAATTAAGCGAGACAAGTCTGAAAAGGGTTACAGTGATAAGTGGACGTGAACAGTTTTTTGTAGTGGTAAGTGTAGTAATAAATGTAATTTTTAAGAACTGCACAGTACCCTCAGTACAGTTAAGTGTACTGTACTCTACTACTGTGTTGCAAGACTTTATTATCAAGGTTTGACACTATTTTATTTATTGTATTGTGCACTCTTTGAGTATAAAGTAATAATATATGGTACTGTTCAATGATTTTGTGAAAAAGCCATGTTTTAGTGAGCATGGGTGTGATTTGGGGATAGGGGCAAATATGAGCTCCAATAATTCGGATTTTTGGATAATTCAACATAGAGTTCCTCCAATTAATCCATATTATAGAGGGTGTACTGTATATATATATATAAGTAGCTACTGTATTTGACAGCTCTTGCTGGAAGGGAAAAAAAAAATTCACATATGAAAATGTGAAAGAACAAGAAAAAGAAGTGGATGAAGGGACGAAAAAGAGGGCAGTTAGGGAAGGTATGGAGAAAAGGTAAGGAAATGGAGGAGGATTAGCAGTCAGGCAAGCATACAAGACATGAGATACAAAAGCAACTACAGAAGGTCTTTTAACCCGTCACGTCCCGAGGCTTTCCGCACCTCCGACATCCCCCAGTCCCGAGGTATTTTCGAAATTTTTTTTTTTGGCTAAAACCTTCGCTTTTGGTGAGAAACATCGAAAATTCATAGAGAAATCGCTCACCTGAGGTTTAAAGTGCCCATTCCAGGTAGGAGTTCCTCCTTACCTGAGTGGGTTTTCTAACATGCTGGCACCAAAGAAAACGAGTTCTATGGGAGGGTAACTATTTTATCCACTCATAAACGGTACTTATTTATTTACTTGGTACGAATGTATATGTAGTATGACAGTATATTGGTTTTCAAGCAGTAATAAAGGCATTATAAGCATTGTTTCACTCACTAACTAATCACCATACCTGACCTATTTTTGCCACACTACCTGATCATTATTTCTGGCTGTTTCTTCTTCTAATGCTATGTAAACATTGTCCTCCACATTGTCATCGATTGGGGAATCACTCTGGCCCTGAATAACTTTACTAGCCAGGTCACTGGTAACAGGTCCTTTGCCAAGACAATGTCGTGAGGGGGGGAGGGGGGAGGTTATGCAGTGTAAGGCATTGTCCTTGCTTGGTATCTTGTACAGGAATAGAGGAAGGTGTCCCGTGTATACATACGAAAAATCACGTGCGAAAATTGAAAATTGTGCAAATTAGCGACCTTGCAATTGCACGACGTACTGGTATGTCGCCGGGACTGGCAAATGCAAATCGTGGTGACGTACCCATACGTCGTCGGGACGGGGCGGGTTAAAAATACTGTACTGCCAAGACAACATTGCTGCTAACTGATACAAATATGATGAGAGACTGTGGTAAGGCAGTGAGTGGTAAAGTAAGTGATGAGAGAGAGAGAGAGAGAGAGAGAGAGAGAGAGGGAGGGGGGGGGAAGGAGATGAAAATAGAGAGGGAGAGGGATGAAAAAGGGACGGGAAGGGGAGGTTGAGAGACATGGAGTAGAAATGAGAGGGGGAGGGGAAGAAGAAGCAGGTAAGAGATGGAGATTTTGAGTGAGAGGGATAACAAGGAGGAAGGAAATGAAGAAGCAGACAGGAAGTAAAAGGGGGCAGAAGGGGCAAGCAACAGGTATGCAAGAAGGGGAGGGTGTGGGTTGACGAAAGGTTACACTGCAACATACATGAGTGGCAAGATGGAAGGGAGACAAGACGGCAAGGGAGAGGAAAGAGTTGACATATGTGGAGTGGTGGCATGTGCAGAGGCATACAATACTGGTGAGGTACCTGGCAGCCATTACAGCAGTGACGGCCGTGTGGAACTGTCTGCTGACGCCAACCATGGAGAGGAATATTAGTCATACCTGCCATGTCACACACGTATATATATACTTCCCTGTACACATCCTTAGTTATACCTGCCATGTCACACACGTATATATATACTTCCCTGTACACATCCTCACCTAGACACATAGATCTACATGTACTCCTCTAAACATCTTATCTACAAATACCTTCCTGTACACACACACACACACTATGTACTTCCCTCTATACACCTTACTTATACATACCTTCCTATACACATACACACACCTATTCATACTTGCCTCAACACACCTCACCTTTATGCACTTGTCTCTACACACCTTACTTACTTATTTACTTACACACACAACCTTACCTGCCTCTACACACGCACATAGCTAACTGCATACTGCCAGAGCATGTTTCTTCTAACCTGACATAAGACTTCTAACCCCTTTCAGTGCAGTTAATGGTCAGACATGGGCAGAATGGACTGATCTGACTAGTAACCATGGAGATTTATGCTCGTCTCAAGTCAGGCTCATCGGAATTCATGCAACCATGATTTAATACGATATTCAAGTTGTGGAAGTGGCCCAGTTCCATCAGACAAAAACAAGCCAACTACACTTAATTCTTATGTCATGCAAGAGGTCAGTATACCCCACCCAACCACACAAGGGAAGGCATGCTCCCATCTAATATAAATTTCTGAACTACTCAACGAGAATGTGCCTGACCTCTCCACACAGTCCCCCAGGAAATGTGCAAGAAAATTAAGGTTATTCTTGGGATAATTTTGAGTAATAAATGCTATACCAACAAGTGTCCAATTCTCAGTCATTATGAGGCTACAATTACTGATAGCCTTAGGGAAGAAATGGTGTACTTCATCACTCTCCCATACGATAATCAGTAACTGTAGCTTTGTGACAGCTGAGATTTACACCCATAATGATACAGCACTTACTGCCCAAGAACACTTTAAGTTTGGGACACATTTTCTGAGACACCCTGAATGTTATTTCTGACTGTACATTGTAATGTGGATGCAAGCTTATTAAATCTAACAGTCAAGGGCATTCCATAAATGTCTGTCAGATTTAGGGGTCTGTCATCCATTTTGCAACTTAATATATTTGCACATGGCCAAGAGATTCAAACTACAGTAAATGGGTTCTATTCACAACAGCTGAATGGCCATGTGGGCTATATACAGCAGTTTGTGGTCATACAGAATACAGTACATTCTCCTGAGCAAAATACTTCATCCCTTGCAACTGGACTGGCATCAGTTGTGCCCAAAGTGTATGAGAAGTAAGTCCAAGCACCACCCACTTACAACTGTGCTAATACTACCATGATTCACCCATGGCTGAGTGAGCAAATGGGTGTTTTTGAGGCCGTATCCACACATCAAAATCTTCCACACAGCAAGATTAGTGACTGAAGCAAGTGTGTATGTTATAAACAGCTGTCCTAGACACTTACACACTGAGGTAAATATCTGGCAGAGTAGTTATTTCAATGTCATAACATGAGGTCAAGTCAGGGATAAAATTGTGACCAACATTTAACCTCCTCTGCTTCTCACTTTCTTTTGTTGCTAATATTATTTGGCTGAGTAAGGTCAGGTGTGTTTCTCTGTCCACAAATACAAAGTTCTGCCTAATATTTCACCTCATTTGTTTTTAACTTTCCTCTGCTTGCTTAAATACCTAAGCTGAGGGAAGTTTGGTAAGTTTCCCTGCCCACAGATGATTTTATTCAGAAAGCTGCATTGTACAGGGTATAGGAGGCTTCATAACACCTCTTCCTTAGTAATTTATTATCTTTTTTAATTACACCCAAACATTCTCTTCTCTGATCACAATGCATCAGGAAGGAAAGTAAAAGACTTGCCCAGAGTGCGATGTAAATGCAGTGAAGTAGGAGGCCAGTTTTTATCCCTAACTTGACCAAATATATGTACAGGGCAAGAGGTAAGGACACTCATGGCTGTATTATAATGGCTTTGCAGATTTCATAACCATTCTTCCTTAGCAATTTAATGTACATATTACAACTCAATATCCTCTTATATGTTACTGATGCAAGCTTTGTTGATTTTAAGATGATACATAAAACATACAAATGATAGTTAAGCTGTAATAAACAAAATAAACTGCTGGGCAAGAAGTGCTACGAGGTCTCCTATGCCACCTACAATACAGCCACAAAAGTGGGCTAATACTTCTTTGACTGAGTGTACAGGTAATCAGCCCGCCATAAATGCAGGAGATGCATTACTAACTTGCCTGTGAATGGCAAAATTCCATAAACAATTGATGTTAACCCAAAGCAGCCCCTGTGGTTATAATTTAACTATGTAGCGGCATTTCCTTTGCAGTGCCCCCCAAAACATCATCAGACATTAGCATCTATTTGTTTACATGTACTTAGAGTTTTATTTATTTATTTTTCCTAACACCTTGCACAACAAAAACTCCAATGACAAATGTGTGAATACTGAGGGCTGGATGTATACTGCATGTACAGGGCCAGAGACAAGGACAGCCAGACTCACCTGCTCTTGAACCTAAGTCTGCGCTCGGTGAGGTCCTCGCGGATGAGATCCATGCTTGTAAGAGAGACACGTGGTTGCAGCCACTTTGTTAGTCATGTGATAGGGAGGAACATAAGCCATTCTACTGTACTGTTACTCTGCCTCACCAATGCAATGCTAACTACAGTGCTGTACTGTACTCTCACCAAAACTACAAAACAACCAGGAACACATGCAGAAACACTAAATGACTGAACAATATCAAACATACAGTGAAGAGCTCAAATACCCACATATAATCCACATTAAACATGAAGTCTTTTGAATCAACTGACTATTAAGAGAACAGCTATACAAAAAGGGTTGGTCAAGCCTAATTATGGGGTGGCCTGAGGAACTCTATCGAGGGCCCCTGATGTATTCCTCTGGATACTTGGAGTGACCAGGCACATTTCAGGGTGGCCAGTGAAACCCTGGCAACCCCTCTGGCTACAACACTGGTTACTTGTAGGTCCAATTTTCTGTTCCAGAGCTCTTCTGAAATGCCTGAACAGGGAATGGTAGCAGACAATCCCATTTTACTCTCTTCCGGGTGTAAGGGTCTGAAGCTTGGCTTCCATACTCCAACACATTTAAGGGCTGACCTCAACAGCATCTACATGACTGAAAAAACCCCAGCCACAACTGGGCCAATTAAACCAGTACACGTAAGATTAGGCTGTCGCTGACTGGTAACCAGCAGACATCTTAATTATTATAAAAATATACAATAAAACACAAAAGAAAATATCCACAAAACACATGACCAAAACTCAACTACATCAATAAATGTTAAAAACACTAACAGCCAAACCCATATTACCCTTTTTTTGAGACTTAGATGCCAAAGTCTAGGTTACTGCAGTCCAGCACATTTATAGGTAAATGAATGATGAACTTCCAGCCACATACTGGAAATCACACCTATATTTGTGGTTATACCATTACCCCAATTGGTGTGTTCTAACCGCTAGACCTATCTGCATATCCAAATATGAGGCAAATCTGACCTGTACAACAAAACACACTCTGCCTGTGCTCCTGGTTGTTACTGATGTCATACTGGAAGCTGTTCTCTTAGCATGTTAGGAGAGGCTGGGGATGCACTGTTACTATCCAGGCTCTGCATTGTCATCCGCTAAGCAGGCTCCCTGATATCTCTTCCTTATCAGTTTATTTCTGTATCCGTTAAGTCAATATATCCTTGTTTTTATTTAGCAACCAACACTGTTATGGAAGAAATTCAGATGACATAATATAAGACAATAATAATCTATACTACGCAATTTCAGTCACTATGGAAGAGGATTTAGACAGCCTCTTAAATTGACAAGAATACAGGTCCAGGAGGCTGTTAGCTCACTTGGAGGGAAGGGGCATTTACTTGTTTGATGCAGGGTAATGAGCAGTACAAACTAGACAGTTTGTTGTTGTTGGAAGCAAGGGAACAACATTTCAAATAACTTGCTGCATACTTCACCCTACCACACACCTCACCCTGACTGGTGCACCAAATACAAAAATTAATTTTACTATCCAACTGTAAACCACATCAGCTAAAAATTACTTACACACACACACAAAAATGCATCAACCCAGCCTTTGTCATTTCAGCATCCAACTCTCCCTCATATCCCTCACACACATCACTTCCCCACCAACCCTAACCATTTCCTACTCATTCACTGTTCCTCAGCCAAGGTCTTTAACCCCTTAACCCCAGGTGATGACCATAGTCTACCATCTAGCAAAACATGCTCTACACCCTGGGTGACTACTATAGTCGATCTGGAAAATTTTGAAAAATTGCGGGTGTTTTCCTCTCCTCTCCCACCCTCCACCCTCACAGTCAGTAAGATATCTTAGAAAACAGTGTGTGTGTGTGTGTATATATATATATATATATATATATAAAACAATGTGAAAAATTGCGGGTGTTTTGCACGTGTATACATGTCAGTATGGTGGTGACATGTGACTTCCTCCCCTCTGCCACCCTTCACCATCACTCTGCCTGTCGCAGTCAGTAAGATATCTTAGAAAACAGTGTATTTACCTAATTGTGATATAGAAATGAGCTACGCTCGTGGGGTCCCGTCTCTGTTTCTCAATAAGTCAAATTTAGCTTTAAACTCGTTTAAGTTTTTAGACTGGACGATCTCTTTGTCCAGGTTATTCCACAGGTCTATACATCTATAAGGAAAACTAAATTTCTTGCTATCCTTCAAGCAGCTTGGCTTCCTCAGTTTCATCCTGTGTCCTCTTGTCACTCTCTTATCCCATAAAAACAGATCTTCTTTGTCAATTTTATCTACTCCCATCATGGTCCTGAACACTGCAATCATGTCACCTCTCCTTCTCCTTTCCTCTAAGGAAGGCAAATCCAGCTTTTCCAGCCTCTCTCTGTACGACAGATCTACCAGACTGGGGACCATCTTGGTTGCTGTTCTTTGTATTCTCTCAATCTTGTTTATATCTTTCTTTTTGTGTGGGGACCACACTACTGCTGCATATTCCAGCCTGGGGTGAATCGTGGCCACTATCAATTTTTTCATCATCTCCTCATCCATATAATGAAAAGCTAGTCTTATATTAGTCAGGAGTTTATACGTCTCTCTAACTGTCTTGTTAATGTTTGGGGGGAAACCCAAGGCTGGTAAATGGTCCACATTGAAATACATGTTAAAAGTACCCCAATATACAATACCCCGCCTAACGATACGATTTTACCTAACCAATTAGATCGTTAAACCGGGGTATGCCTGTACATATATATACATATATATATATCTACAGTACATCTACATCTATCTATTTATATATATATATATACTGTATATATATATATATAAAATACATATACTATGTTGATTGCCTACCTACCAGTCTACTGATAACATCATCACACAGCCAAAGGTTTGTACTTTCATCTCCTGTTAAGTTTTTTACTCTTTCTTTTTTTTGTTTTTGAAAATGGGGCAAAAATCGCTTATTATCCCAGGCTGGGAGGGTAAGCGGCCGAGCCCCAAGCCTGGGGTTAATGTCATCAACATCATCATCCTGACCTCTTTTCCCATCCGATGAAGAAGAGAGGCAGTGTCACCACTTGAATGGAAAAAAAGAAACACATGATAGAGAGAGAACTATAACAACTTCATATCCAATGAAATGGTCTACACACTCATTCACCATTCACGAAACAGGAATCCTTACTTCACCTCACATCCACAAATACATGCTTCATAATGCCTATCAGATACTCAATCCTCAGTGAAGGTTACTCACCTAAATGGACTCTTGCCTCGTTTTTTCCTCTCGTTTGGCTCTGGTGTGGTCTGGTCTCGGCTGCCAGATCCCTCCGGTGATGGCAGCTTGCCTGATGTGAAAAATTTCATATCATCATCGACCAAAACCTCTTTTCACACCTAAGGATGGGGTGAGTAAGGCCCAGAGCATGAAAACACTTAACAGGAGGGGAAACTAACCAAAAGTTGGCCCAATAAAATAGGCTACGCCCTCAATCATTTACAGATAGAAGCCTCCAGAATCTTGACTCCATCCCAAAGATTCTACATGTGCAGATAGTCATTTGAGGCACATGTCAGTGGGGGAGGCCATGAGGATGAAGAACCCTTCCCATCCAATAAATAAATAAATAAATGAATAAAATAAACATAATAAAAGCAAAAATTTAATACAAATTTGCAGAAGTTAAAAAAAATAATAATAATATTCACATGAATGTGAAGGATAAATACAAAGACAGAGAGATGGCCGGACACTCCAGTATCTCACCAACCTGATTCTGATGTGGGTTTCTCCACAGGGGTACCTTTTCTTGCAATGCCCTCATCAGCTTCAACACCCTCCTCATTGCTGTAGTGCAGTTCTGAAAATATATAAAGCTGCATCAAGCAAACTTGGAAAATATATACAGCTATATCAAGTAGGCTTGGAAACTATATATAGCTATGTCAAGTAAACCTGGAAAATACATACAGCTTTGTCAAATTAGTTAATCTATTAATCCACATATCTTAATCCAATATCCTTCTGGTAACTATTTTTTGCTTTTATAAGAAAGGATTAAAGGATGAATGCAGGCAGAGAGTTGTCACATCCAGACAAATCTGAGTGAAGAAATAAATTAATGGGTGGGACTGAGGGAAAGAGTATCCTATACTTAACATCTGAGCTGTAGGGGTCAGAGAGAGAGAGAGAGAGAGAGAGAGAGAACCCACCCATAAATTACAAAGAGATGCCAGCATAAGCACATGGGAGGACTGTACTGGCAAAGAGTGTGAGGAAATGTAACAGGAGGGGTGAGTTGAAAGAACGAGTGTGAGTGGGAGAATAAAGGGGTGATGAGAGAGGCCTTACCTTTAATATCAGAAAGAGAGAATCCAGTATCAACCAGGGAGCTCTGGAAAGCGATGGATGGTTGTACTTCTCCGTGCTTCATGGTGTGTTGACGCTTACGTACCTCTTGCCATCTCTGGGCCTTCTCATCCTCCCTGTTCACACAAAAGCAGACTGATTTTACACAATTTCTTTTTTTTCCCAACTGATAAGAAATGATTATCTATTTTTTAGTTACACTCATTGAAGCTTATACTTTACTAATCTTTACTATCAGTCTGTCCATTACCATCAATACCATTCATACAATTTTGTTTAACCCACTGTAGTCAAGGTAATTGTTTCAACCTCATGCTCATCTCAAAAATGAACCACGTGGATGGACAGCTGAAGTTACCCTCATCCAGCAGTCCACCATTCTCCTTTCAGGGAACTGGGGGTGAGTTGAGGGATGTTTGCATAAATAAAAAGAGGAACTGCTCAGTAATACTTGTGCCAACATGTGAAAGTATCCCTCTCCAGCCTCATGATCCACTTTAACACTGAAGGATATAACTTTACACACTTATCAAAATCTGATGAGAGAACTGAATCCCAACTCCACTAGATGGTAATCCAAGATGTAAACAAGTGAACCAAGCAGTGATTAAGTGGTCAGTCTTAGCTCTTCATACTCACTACACCACTGTCCACTTTAACATCATTATTTATCTATTTTTATCCATCCATCAATCATCTAACAGAGTGTTAATCAAGCTAACCAGCCTTTCATCCACTGTATTACATCGCTATGTTTTTCACCATCATTTATTCATTTTTATCCATCCACCCACAATCCAATCTTGTGTTCCCCTTAGTGGTATTGTACTATGTGAGCAATAAATTTAATCCCCTCCATTTTTTTTTTAATGGAAAAAAACAAAATCTGCAAAACTGTTCTTTCCAACTGAAACAGAAAAAAAAAAAACAGAAAAAAAAGGCCAAACACAAAATCCATTCATCCGGACTCAATGCATTTAATGCCTTCAATCTGGCAACGTCTTTTCTTAATTTATTCTCACAACCTCTACGCAATTTTGTTATGTCTGGAGAGATTTTTCCAACAGGAGGGATTGGATATAACCTTCAGTAACCTGAATATAATACAATCATCTGGTGGTAGTAACAATAAACCAACAATATATATCACCAGACTGAAGGGGTTACAAGACTGAGCATTAAAGACAGAGGGAAATACAAACTCGGGAAGGCTGAACCCTTCTAGGTCATTTTTAGTTCACATCCACAAACTCAATATGCACACCATCACAAACCACAGACAGCAATACTCTCAGGGACTCCCACTTCTCTTGTTTACACTGCAGAAATAACTTGGAGGATATGGTGAGACAAGAAGGCATCTCATTTTTGACTTTCAATCATCATTTTTCTTTTTTTTTCTTTAATTCATTTAAGCAATTTCCTCTGTCAACTGTGTTTCCTCTAAATCTCAGTTTTATTCACAGAGGCTCTTGTTCCACCATTCTAAAGCCTCTCACAAATACAGTTCTATTACAGTACCATACACTTACCTGAGCCCAACTAACTTGATTTTGGAGCCATCAAACTTACTTCATAAACACATCATCACAAACTATAAACAAAGATACTTTGGGGAACTCCCAAAAGGCCTTCTCACACTGCCTGGATGTCTTCAAGGATATGGTGAGCCATGGGGACACCTCAGAGTTGTCTATGACCCAATCTCCTTCATTTATGGCTTATTTCATTAATCTAAGACTTTATGTTTTTTAATTTAAGCTTGTTTCCTTTGCCAAATGTTGCCTTCCCAATTGTACTCCATAGTCATATTTATTCAAGCCTTTATCTCACTACTTTATATCCTCATCTTACTAATACAGTTCCACTAAGCTTATCTAACCTAAAGGAACCACAAAACTTATTGAAGCAGGAGAGTGAGAGGTGTGATCGTCATGGGTCGGGTTCCTTGGAGCAGAGGAAACAAGACCTGGGATGAGGGAACAGTTCAGTGGGTATGGGACTGAACAGGGAGGCTGCCAGAGATTGAGCAGCATGGACAGCCACCATTGGCTGACCAAGGCCGACGCATGAAATACGTCGGAGCCTTTATAAATGATACAAACAATACAAGAGAGGAAGGAGAGGTCGAGGATGAAACAAAATGGAAAGGGTGGAGAGGTAAATAAGTTAAGGCGAGTGCAAGATGGAAAGAGAGGTCAGCCTGATGGCAGAGGACTGGGTGACATGGATGTGATTTGCCTGTGGTCACCCCTTCCAGGATTAAGGTGACTTGCGAGAAAAGACAGATAAAACACTTACTCTATAAAGACATCATCGCAGACGACTGGCAATGACATCCTGAGAAACTCCCAGTTAGCCTTCTCACACTGCTCGAACATCTTGGAGGATATTTTGAGGCAGGGGGGGGTTTCAGAGCCGGCAGGAATGCGCGTCACTTCGATGGTGGATTCATTAACTTCTTCATTGTTTTCGAAGATGGGCTGGTCTTTTGTATACCAGAAAGTTACAGGTCGCTCCATGTTGCTGGTGGGAAGGAGAAAAGTAAGTTTTTATATATAAATGTATGTACAGACACTCAGACACAGAGACAGACACACACTGATATGTATAAAGTGATTAAAGGATTCTTGTAAGCTGAATAAAAATTCACAGTGGTACTGTACCAAAAATAATAATACAAAACGACCATGGTACTGAACAGGCTATCTGCATTGATGTAAAGTTTAATGAAAATACCTGTATATTTGTATAATCAACACAGGAAGGCTCATATCCCTCCTGCAGTCCACAGGTAGTGAAGAACTTAATGCAACGGATATTCTGCCCACAGGCTTTCACACAAGAGATTTAAACACATACTTGCACAGAGACCTAACCTAATTTAACCCTGTCTGGCCTAACCCAACCTAATACTGTATTGTACTTACACACAGAAAGGCTCGTATCCCTCCTGGAGCCCATACGTAGTGAAGAACTTAAGGCAGTTGATGTCCTGACCAAATACCAGATGCGCCTTCTGTCCGACACCAAGGGTACAAGCGGGTACAAAGGCATCACCCTGGACATCACTGAAGGCTGTCTCAGAGCCACTTGCATCCATCATTAATTCACCATTTAGGGAGAAGCCTGATGGAGAGAAGTGCTTAGGAGAAAGAAAAAGAGAAGGGAGAAGAGGTAGGAAAGGAAGGAGAGAGGGAAAGGTGAGGTAGGAAGGAGAAGAGAGAGGTAATGGGAGGAGGAAAAGACAAGGAAGAGAGGGGGCAGGAAGTTAAAGAAAGGGTTCATGGGGGTGCACAGGAATCACCCTGAATGTTAAAGGCTGTCTCAGGGTCACTCAGGTCCATCATTACTTCATCGTTTAGACCGATGCCTGGTGGAAAAAACTGATGAGGAAGGAGGGGTCAGGGAGGAGGAAAAAAGTGAGAACAAGAACTGAGGAGGCAGGTGTGGGTGAAGGAGAGGGGGAGATAGATGGGAAGGGAAAGGAAAGGCAGAGGAGGCAGGTGTGGGAAGGGGCAAGTGTGATGGGAACAAGGAAGAGATTATGAAAGGAAGGTGTAAGGCATGAAGAAAAACAGATGGAACTCGATAATCTATGGGCCAAATTCACAGTCACTGCTATTCACATTTTTATGTTCATTTTTTTCAGCTTAGTCTACAGTAAATAACAGGAAAGCTGCCTACATTTAGTTTCCATTCATTTGATGGATCTACAGTGCCCTCACAACTCTAATACTACATCGTGGTTACTGAAGAACAACAGAATTACAGGACAATCCATGAAAATGTCAAGATGCAAGACAAAATTAAAGACACGACAAAACACACCTCGTGCAAGATTACGCTTGGTTTACTTTCACCTGAGGGAGCTGGGCCACTCTCACACCTTGAATACTAAGTCATGATTGTATGAAATTTGGCAAGCCTCAGTCATAAGATAGGAATGAGTCTCCTTGGTTAATAATCAAATCGATTTCCAATATGACTATACTTGGCTGACAAGTGAACTGAAAGAGGTGAGGGATCTTTGTAAGGTGTAGGCAAACCAACTATGGAAAATCACAGCAAATGTACAGCATAAAGAAATAACAAATGCAGATAACAGAAATCATACAAGATACAGGGCAAGTAAGACACATGCCAGATGCAGGACAATGCAAATCACACTGAAAGCAGGGCAGGAAGAAGCATGAGATTCAGGGAAAGCTAGGACAATGGTATTCATGGATGTAACACATAAACATAAAAAAAAATTACATGCATGACATTTGCACCTCATGACAGTTGGACAATATTTTATCAACATTCCCAGTTACAAAACACTTGCACCTGATTAATAAGTTGTTTATCTAAATGTGATTATCAAGAAAATTAACAACGAAAGACCAATTACCCAAACCGCTGATTTACAAGTTGAATAATAATCCAGTCCAATAATCAAGCACTCGTTACCTGAAAGTTCATCAGGAGCCATACAACAAGAGTTTCAAGATGCAGATTATGGAATCAAGGAACATTTTTGTGGTGCTGCCCAAATCACATTCCAAAGTAATAAGGGTTTCACATCCTCTTTCTCTCAAACAACCTAGTGCCATTTATGTGGGAGAAATATAAACACAGTAACAGCCCGTATAGCTGTCATCTATATTTGCAAATTAATGTACACTCATCTCAGTGTGAATAATCAGAGGTGTTACCTAAGCAGCAAGGGCAACATCCCTGGATCCACCATGTTTTCCATCCATGCAGCAAAATTCTGTAAATACTGTAAGCATGGGTATTTCCATGACAACTCTCATGTGTGAGGAGGCTCCCCACATACAGCTCTTCTCAACAAGGTGGAGTCAAAGGCTTTACATCTGATTAACTCTCCTCCTCTTACTGGCTCCCTTCAACCTCTCTCTTCACTGCACTGTTGAATCTTTATCTCTTTTCTATCGGTACTTCAATGGTCACTGCTCCCCTGAACTGTCTGCTTGCATCCCTCCACCACTACGGTGGGAATACAGCACCCGTCTAGCAACAAACTCTCATCCCTCTTTTGTCCAGCACTCTAATGCAAGAGTTAACTGTTACTCCTAATCCTTCATGTATGCAACACGTCAACTATGGAAATGTCTCCCTCTGCATTTCTTACTGCCTATGATCTCCAGTCTTTCAAATGCAGTGTGTCCGGGCATCTCAAAATGAACGGATCTTGAATTTGGCTCTATTATCATGTTTTTGCTTTTCTTGGAGAGAACAATTTGCAGGCTCCTGGCTTTTGGTTTCTTCTTCCTTGCATTAAAAAATGTATATATATCTACCGTACTTAATCTGTTTATGAATATTTCCAATTTTCTTACTAAAACCCATGTGAAGAAAAGGCTTCACTTTACCTGACTACCACCTGACAGCATTACCTTTGGTGAGGATTCCTCCAGTGAAGTAAGTTGAGGCAAGACGGAGATGAAGCAAGTGAGCTAGAGCCAGCTGGAGTGCCTCTAACATTGCATCAGTACATAAGATATAAAACAGCTAAGGAAGCTAATATTACAGAGCTACAAGAAAAATATGGATATACATGATCAAGATCAATGGACTCTCAAGTATCAACTGTGAGTCTACACAAGCCACAGCAGTGACTGCACCAAGCTAACAGATCCATGACCAGAGTCACTAAGTACTTCATGACATCATTTTATTTCAAGAAAATGGAGGCTCTTTTAATTGGCCATGCAGCGGGATGGTTCTCACTTTCTTCTGTTTTCTCTTTCCCCGATTTCTGGACCCTTCCTCATTCTATCTTTAGGTGAAAAACAGGGGTTGGGATGATGATGATGATGATGATGATGATGAAATGATGATGATAATCATCATCACCAATCAGTGTACTGAGCAATTGCATGTCACTGTCAGACATTCTGCTAATGTGGAAAGACTCTCTAGTAGTTTTGTGATAACCTTGCAGCCTCTTAGTATGGTACTATGTACCTGTAATCATATATTCTTTGAGACAGGTTGAAATACAAAAATTTGTTACTATCAAACAGTATAACAATGCTAAATGTGTTGAAGCACTTTCTGCTGGTGACACAGAAGGACTGATCCTTAATGGAAAGGCTCAGTGATGGCCAAGTCAACTGGTGAGAAAGATACACAATGTCACCAGTGAGGTTGGGATAACATAACAGTTTCCAACAAGATGTTACAATACTTCTTAATTCACTTATGATTATCATATGAGCTTGGTTGAAATGCAAAAGCCAGCGTGTTACAAGTTTCCAAAAGTCCTTTATAATGCAGTAATGCCCTTGTCCCTCGAGAGGAGACTGCATTGTAAAAATGCATTATTAAAAAATTTTCTGTGAGTATAAGCTTTTCAAGACTTCAAAATAGTATAAGAAAACACAGAGCATATGAAACTCTTACCAAAAAAACATATGAAGCTGTTAGTGACTCTGTTATCTGGTTGATGCTGATAAGCCAAGAGATAGAGGAATGGACTCCCATGTATCATGTGAGAATCCAATGATGCTACAACACTATATACACTAAGGCGTCAAATACTGATGGAGATGGGGCCATGTTGGCCATCCCCAAACTGACTCACTGATGGTTTTGTCGACAAGATCTAAGCAGACACCAACCACGTCCCCAACTTGCCACTTGTGACCGTAGCTGTCCCGCACACCAGCATGGCACTTCTCCTCCTGAACCAACCACCATGGTAAGCCATCACACAAACATACACACACATACCAACTACATAAAAGATCTAAATATACAGAAATCTGGGGACCTGGGGGGCAGGGGGGATCTACTGCAGAATGAACTCAGTTTACAGGGAAAAGGTGTTACGTGTTTACAAATACACGATGGAACAAAATGCACACACACACACACACACACACACACACACAGGTCGCTGACAGAGACGGAGCTCTTCCTGGATCGTGGAGAAATAATCGCAAAATCAGCGACGAAAAGACCAATATAAAAGTAGAAATGATTACACAAGAATACATAGAGTGGAAGAATGGAATTTTGAAAAAGGTATAATAGATAAATGTAAGGATGAACCCAAACTGTTTTATAGATTTGTTAATGGCAAACTGAAACTAAAGGAAGGAATCACCAAACTGAAAGGAGAAGGAGAGGTCTATAAAGATGCGACAATGCAAAGCAGAAATAATGAACAAATGTTTCCAGTCAGTTTTCACTAATGAAAATGAGTTTGTGGAAGGGGAGGGAGTGACTAGAAATGTAGTGATAAAAGATATAAAAATGGAAGTACAGGAAGTGTATAAATTACTGGAAACTCAAGATGTAAGGAAAGCCCCAGGACCTGATGGAATCTCTAATTGGGTACTGAAGGAATGCAGAAAACAACTGGCGGATAAGATTCACAGTTTAATTGTGTGTTCTCTAGAAAAGGGGAAAGTGCCTCAAGAATGGAAGAGGGCAAATGTGGTACCAATTTATAAGGGAGGAAACAGGGAAGAACCCCTGAATTATAGACCAGTGTCCCTAACCAGCATGGTCGCAAAATTATGCGAAAGAATTCTGAAAGACAGATGGATAATATATCTGGAAGAGATTAATATTTTGGCTGACAGTCAGTTTGGATTTAGAAGTGGAAGGTCATGTGTGTCCAACTTGTTGAGTTTTACTCAAGAGCGATTGATATGCTACAGGAGAGAGATGGTTGGGTGGATTGTGTGTATTTAGATTTGGAGAAGGCCTTCGACAAGGTACCCCATAAGAGAATAAAATGGAAACTAGAGCATATAGGAGGACTGAAGGGTAACCTCCAGTAATGGATGAGAGACTTTTTGAGAGGCAGACAAATGAGGACAGTAATAAAGGATAGGATGTCTGGATGGAGGGAAGTAACAAGTGGAGTCCCACAGGGCTCGGTGTTGGTGCCAGTAATGTTCCTGATTTATGTAAATGATATGGTAGATGGAGTAAACAGTTATGCAAGTCTGTTTGCTGATGCTGCAAAGATCATGAGGAAGGTAGAGGTTGAGGAGGATTGTAAAATGCTGCAGGAGGATCTGGATAGGATACACGATTAGAGCCGGATGTGGGAAATGAAATTTAATGCAAAGAAATGTGAAATATTGGAAAAGGGTAAAAGTACCAAGACGCCATCATTGAATTATCTGATGGGTAATAAACTAATCACAAAAACGAGAGAAGAGAAAGATTTGGGAGTGCTGGTCCAGGATAGTCTGTCACCTGAAAAACACATTAACAAGGCAGTTAGAGAGATGTATAAACTCCTGACTAATATAGAGTAGCTTTTCATTATATGGATGAGGAGATGATGAAAAAATTTATAGTGGCCATGATTCGCCCCAGGTTAGAATATGCAGCGGTAGTGTGGTCCCCAAACAAAAAGAAAGATATAAACAAGATTGAGAGAATACAAAGAACAGCAACCAAAATGGTCTCCAGTCTGGCAGATCTGTTGTATAGAGAGAGGATGGAAAAGCTTGATTTGCCTTCCTTAGAAGAAAGGAGAAAAAGAGGAGACATGATTGCAGTGTTCAGGACCATGGTGGGAGTAGATAAAATTGACAAAGAAGATCTGTTTGTATGGGACAAGAGAGTAACAAGAGGACATGGAATGAAACTCAAGAAACCAAGCTGCCTGAAGGATATCAAGAAATATAGTTTTCCTTATTGATGTATAGGCCGGTGGAATAGTCTGAACAAAGAGATCGTCCAGTCTAAAAACTTAAATGAGTTTAAAGCAAAATCTGACTTACTGAGAAACAGAGACGGGACCCCACAAGCGTAGCTCATTTCCTGTATATCACAATTAGGTAAATACACACACACACACACACAAAATGTAAACATAAGATAACAAGGTTTGCAAATTTGGTATGAGTATGGGAGAAGGACTGGAGACTGACAGTAGCAATCGCTTCAAGAACATTACTCATACATGAGCAAAACTCCTCACAAGACCAAAAACCCTTGCTGCCACACAAAACATAATGCATAAAATATTTTACACTATCAGGACCTGCAAACAAATCAAATGAGAGAAAGTGAGTGAAGGGAAGTGTAAGTGTGAGTGACAAGGTAAAAGATACTATAACTGTTCAAGTGAGCAAAACACGTCAGAACACACAGAAATCCCAGGGAGGCAGGATATAATTCACAGACCATTGGGCTTAAAAAGCAGTCCATGTCCACGTCCACACCAAATGCTTACTGGCACAGGCAGGCAGGAGTTTGGCAACACTGTAACCCATAAAAGTGGCCTCAATGGCTGCTGGCAAGATCTTCTGTGTTACAGTGGTGATACACAACCCCCACTGGTGACTGCACATGCCGGCAAGCATTTGGTGTGGACACAGCCTTATAAGTCATATACTCATCTGCCTAACCCCTTGAATGCCATGATGTATTTTTCACTTCATTCTTGCTATTCAAAATGATTTTACTCAGCACAGGAGAGGTTGGTTACAGCATTCATTAATCCCAACAATGCAAGAGAGCTTTTCTAATTTAACTTATTACTGCCACAGATTGAGCAGCTGGGAGAGCATCCATTAGGTGATCAAGGTCAACATATGCAAGCATGCAGGAGCCTTTATAAACAATACAATGTGATACCAATGGATCATTTTATTCAGTTTTTGGATCATGTAGTGAAGGGGTTAATGGAAGTTTTGTTAAACCTCACCAGCTTGAACAATCTACAGCGCATAAAAACCTCAGAGTAGTAATAATTGCTGCAACTCAAGGCTCATCCAAAATGTAAATCCAGTGGACTGTAAGCTGAAGTTGTCCCCCTCCTGTTAACCACCGTTCTCCATTCGGGGGAAAAGGATTGGATTGATGAATGCTTGTACTGTATAACCAAGCAGTTTCATCATCCAGTCATATCAGTGCCACCACATAAAGATGTCCCTACCCAGCACCCTCTGAATGAAGCAAGAAATAAAAAACAGACGCCATAGCACTGGAGGGGTTAACCGATGAGAATATGGGTCTCACGTAGGTCCGAGACAGGTTCAAGTCCAGGGGTCAGCACTTACTGATGGTTCGATCGCCAAGGTCCAACATTACACCAACTATGTCACCAGGGTGAGTCCGACGCCCATATTGCTCAGAGAATGCCATGTGATGCTTCAAGTGCTTGTGGGAGAGAGGGGAGAGTGAGCAGAGATAGTGCGAGAGACAGTGTGAGAGACAGAAAGTTTTCTGTTCCATGAGAGGTTGGAAGAAAGATCTGAATGATTTGACAGAGAGTGGGGGAAAGTTTGGAGCACTTCAGGGTTTAAATTAGGTTCAATACAGGCTCAAGAAGGGTTCAATACAGGCTCAAGATGGGTCCAATACAGGCTCAAGATGGGACCAATAAGGCTCCAACATAGGTCCAATAGAGATCTAAACTGGGTCCATTTCTAGTCCAATACAGGCTCAAGTCCAAGCGGAGGCACTTACTGATGGTTCGATCACCAAGGTCCAACATTACACCAATAACGTCACCAGGCTGAGTCCGATGGCCGTAAGGCTCATAGAATGCCATGTGATGCTTCAAATGCTTGGGGGAGAGAGAGTTGGAGTAAGAGTGAGACTGTCAGAGAGAAAAAGATGGCTAGAGAAGTGGGAAAGAGTCTGAGACAGTGTTAGAGTGAGAGGAAAATAGACAGACTCTTGTGGGAAAGAGTTTGTGTGTCTGAGAAAGGTAGACAGACAGCTTGTAGGAAAGTGATTTTGAGTGAGAAAGTCTGAGAAAAGGTGTGTGTGTGTGTGTGTGTGTGTGTGTGAGAGAGAGAGAGAGAGAGAGAGAGAGAGAGAAAGAGACTGATTCTCCATACTGCATAGGTGATAAAAAAAAAAATTCATGAAAGGCAGCAGTGTGAGTTCCAAGTTTCATGGGAAAGAATGAAGAAAGTACCAGTTGCAATAACAGATTCATTCATCCACCATCCAATCTTCCATAACCCCAACAGGTGTATAGAGGCCTGAGGCTACTGCAATTCACCACCACAGATGCTTCCTTCACATCTCCCTGCATATTTTACTACAATCTGTTCACATTAACCTGGCCTAGATTTTAGTCCTCTTTCTGACCCATTTCCATTGCTCAATGGCAGAAAAAAAAGACACTATGCTACATCCTTGTCATAGTACTTCATGACTAGCACTGTATTCAAGTGTTAATCTACTGTTACAGCTCAGCATTCAAGATGGAGAGATGGCATTTTTAGGTCAAGTTTAAGAGAAAATAGTATAAAGATAATATATCCCATCAATGTGAGGAGCTTTTTATTAGTTTTCTTCATTATATCACCACACACTTTCATACTGTTTTATTTTCTTTCAGTAAAACAGAAATCCACTACCTCACTCACTCGTCTGCTTTACATTTAGCGTCTTCTTCTCATCCCCACCCCTCTTATCCAATTTATTCACCTCCATCCATCCTCTCAATTAGTCTGCCTTTCTGCCATTCCTATTCACTCCCATCCATCCTCTCCCCCACTCCTCAAACATTCTTTATTCAGCTTCTTCCACTCATCATTCATCCACACCTCTTATCTCTCACCCTCTACATTAACATCTTACCTACATCTCACCTTCTCTTCCATTCTCCACTCTAATTCACCTGGTATCCGTTGAATTCCAAGGGTTTGTCATCTGCTTCTGGCTGTCCGGAAATATCCATCCATCATCCACTACCCACCTCATACCCCTCCTCATCTAACCTAACCTAATCTAATCTAACTCAAAGTCCCTTATTCTTGAGGCCACACTCTATGGCCTTGTCCCAGGTCTTTTTTTTGTTTGCCTCTTGCAGCTCAACCCTAGACGATCACACCACTCACCTTCCACACCCAACTGTTATCCTCCATCCTCTCGAAATGCACAAACCATCTAAATCAACCTCTTATTACAATGAACACCAATACCTTCAAGTCCCATCCTTCCTCTCAACTTTTCAATTGCAATCCTACCCACCAAGCTTTGCATTCAAGAATGCACTACATATCCTTCTAAGCACTGTCATTTCTGTGCATTTAATATCCTCTTACTTTACTGTCCAGGTCTCACTACCATACAGTATTCTGCTCCTAACATATGCTGGATGCAAGAATCCTTTGGCACAGCAAGACAGCCCACTCAATGCTGGGACAGGCTGTAACTCCCTGAACATCCTCCAACCACTCCTTGCCCTAGCCACAGAGCTAAGAGCTCCAGCCTCATCTTCAGCACATAACAAAACTCCTCACTCAAGAGACTCTCCAGCAAGATCAATCCTCTCATACCTGTCAATCTCTAGATGCTCTCCCCAACACACCATACACATGAAATTAGCATTATTTCACAGCCAACCTCTAATACCACTACAACTCTTATGCACTCATTTACCACACACAGCACAAGGAGTTACTTCCCTCACCCATGTGGCAAACTGCACATGACTGAATTCCTCCTGCTTCAAAAGTAATGCCACTAGTATGGTGTCCATCAAACTCTCAAGACTTATCATGCACTCTCAGCTCCATTCAATATTTTTCCATATCCTTCTCACTCACCACCATCATCATCCAACTTACCCGGTATCCATCAAATCCCCAGGACTTGTCATCTGCTCCCAGTTCTGCTCCTGGCTGTCCAGAAATCTCCATCCATCCGACCCTCATTGGTCCTGAAGTGAGGACCTCCATTTCGAAGTACCATTTGCCGGAGGTGACTGCATTTGTTTTTTCAAGGCGATACGTTCGGTGGCCAGTCTTACGTTTCCTGGTTACCTCTGCTGCAGCACCTGGGGTTAAAAAGAATGAGGGTTAGGATGATGGTGATGATGCCCAAAATAGCAGATGCAGTGGCCAGTCTTGCATATGCTGGATTATCTGTGGCTGCCCTCGAGGGGTAGCGAATCAGGGTTATGATGATAGCTGTCCAAAGATATAAACTCAGAACATGCCTTCAGCTGGATCACCAGTAGGAGCTGATCAGGTGTTAATGATGATGACAATAGTGATAATGATGAAAGACTACAAATGCACAGCACACATTCAGCCTGATAGTCAGTGGGAACCTCAAAGATGTATTTATAGAAAACCAGTGTTCACATGGTCTCAAATGCAGTATCCCTGTTTGCTTTCCTAGTGGCATCGTCCATACTGCCACAGCTGACCATAAGGGCGAGTGAAAGGTAGAAAAAGACACTGAAAATAGGAGGATGGATGCTGAAGAAGAAAATGGGAAGGAAAGACAACACAAATTAGGAGGAAGGAAGAAGACAAAGACAAAGATAGAAAAGAAACAGGGAGGAACACTGATGAGAGTACAAAAACCTCCAAACACAACACTCATACCTTCAGCCTGATCGCCAGTGGGAGCTTCAAGAATGTAGCCATATACAAGCAGTGTTCGTATGGTCTCTGAGGCAGTATCCCTGTTGGCCTTCTTAATGGCATCATCCACGTTGCCATAGCTGACTAGGTGGGGTGAGCGGTGCATGTCTGGGTCTTCATTAAGTCCGTATGTCCAACCCTGCTGGATGCGTTCGCTGGCCCAGATGTTGTGCGTGTTCTCTGCCAGCTGGTCCACAAGTTCTTCGAGTTTTGATGTTAGACTCACCTGTAATACATAAAGAGAGATGCAATAAGTAACATGGGTAGGAGAAACACACAAACAGAATTAAATGACTACATGCTGGATGTAGTCCAGCATGTAGTCATTCCCCCTCCATAAAATAAAAACGATCAGAGACAGGGGATCATGAAGACCTGGTTTTCAAAGAAATTGGCATATATATTGCAGGACTGGGTATGCAGTTTCCATTTTTCTCTGAATTCACAGGAAGAAACTGTAGACCTACTGTACTGACTTGGCACATCTGGAGCTCCTTCCTGGAGCACCTCACATTATGAAGTGGTAAACAGGACCATAACTACCATGGTTCAGTAGAGTGAAGGGCAGATGAGAAGTTGAACACTTATATAATGACAACCAACTGTAATAGTTTTAATGTCATCAATAGAAGATAAATTGTACTGTTTCTCACCTGGGAGAGATCAAGGGGCTGAGGCTTGTACCCATTGGACTGCAGGAAGGGGTCGTTAGGCAGGCGGACAGAACGGATACGGCTTGGCGGCTTGTCCAGCGTGATGTGGTAACCCAGTGCCAGGACTGTCCTAGGGGGAAAATATATCAAAATATATATATATATATTTATATATATATGTATGTATACACACATACACAGCTGTGAGGAAAAGATAAGAACAATATAAAATAATCTATCTTGCAGGATACACAGAAAGCAATGAGAGACCCTGAATCTATGAACAGGGAGAACACTGCAAAACTGTTTATTTTCACAGCACAATACTAACGTAACCAACCCTAAGCAGATCAAACCTAACCATGCCAAATTTAATCATGTACTTACTTTAGCGTCTGCAGTGCCAGAGTTGCATCATATCGTTTTTCACTGGGGGGCAGCTTTTCGAAGGGTGTAAGGCAGGGGTGGTGGAGACGAAGGTCATCTCGCCTCTCAGCATGTGTCCAGCCCTGCTCGATCTTGTTCATGGCCCACATCTCGTGAATGTTCTCTGCCAGTTTGTCTCGTACCTGTTCTATGTACGCAGGCAACTGGATCTATGGGAAAAATGGTTGTTTGTAGTTATCATGATGGGGTTTATCAGCAAAAATGAAATACTGAATGAACAAATGTCTAGACAAACTTTGCACACTTTAAGTCTTGGGATCTTTCATGTCTACATATAACAACAACAAAAATGCTGAAACATTTCAGAACACTCACACTGGAAGTATCAACAGGCTTGGGCACAAAAACAAGGTCATCTTCAATCAGCAGAGGGCCTGCTAAGGTTGCTTTGTGCTGTTCACCAAAGTAGAAGCATGGGTCGATGGAGAGAGTCTGTGGGGATGAGTGAGTGAGAATGAGACAGAGAGAGAGGGGGGGGGGGGAGTAAGGTGTGTACAGTGACACTGCCAGAGGGGTGACCATGGTGGCATAGGTCACCACTGAAACATGCCTGGCTATTCCAGATTTGGGGGTTGATATCTCAGGGCCTCCTTATACGAGTTCTGCTTTGGTCACCCCAGCATTAGGCTTGGTCACCCCTGCAAACCTATTCTAAAAGTCCTAGCTCTGTCCCTGCTCCTCTAGATTTCAAACTCACTCATCTACACAGTGCTCTTTTCAGTGCATTATTACCGGTAAATTATCATTATAACTATTCTATCTATATGATTATTGTTATCTTTATCATTCATTCATTCATCACCTAATTACTGTCTTATTATTCTCTTCACTGTTATTATTATTACCCTTTTCACCATCCTATCTACACAACTATACACAAGTCAATGTGGCTGACATACCTGGAAGGGCAGAAGACACTCAGACACAGGGGAGTGGCTCTCTGGTGGGGGGTATTTGAGTCGCCCGTGTTCACCTCCCAGAAGGAAACGAGCACTGGAAAATGGAAAACATACAAATGTGTGTGTGTGTGTGTGTGTGAAAGGATATACACACATTAGCATTTTCTCTGTCTGTATGTATTTACCTATTTTACCTATTTATATTTACCTATTTGTAGTATACAGGAATTGAGCGATGCTCGTGTTGTCCTGTCTCCATATCCACATTTATCTAGTTTACTTTTACACACATGAATGTTTTTCTACTGCACCACCTTTTTGTCTAAGTCATTCCAAATACTTATGTATTTACCCAATATACCTAATTGAGATACACACAAAATATGCTATGCTCGTGGGTTCCCATCGCTGTTTCTCAGTAAGTCAAATTTAGCTTTAAACTCGTTTAAGTTTTTAGACTGGATGATCTCTTTGTCCAGGCTATTCCATAAATCTATACTTCTGTAAGGAAAGCTATATTTCTTGATATCCTTCAAGCAGCTTGACTTTTTCAATTTCATTCCATGTCCTCTTGCTGCTCTCTTATCCCATAAAAACAGATCTTCTCGGTCAATTTTATCTACTCCCATCATGGTCCTGAACACTGCAATCATGTCTCCTCTCTTTCTCCTTTCCTCTAAGGAAGGCAAATCAAGCTTTTCCAGCCTCTCTCTATACGACAGATCTGCCAGACTGGAGACCATTTTGGTTGCTGTTCTTTGTATATTCTCAATCTTGTTTATATCTTTCTTTTTGTGTGGGGACCACACTACTGTTGCATATTCTAACCTGGGGCGGATCATGGCCACTATCAATTTTTTCATCATCTCATCCATATAATGAAATGCTACTCTTATGTTAGTCAGGAGTTTATAAGTCTCTCTAACTACCTTATTAACGTGCTTTTCAGGTGACAAACTATCTTGGACCAGCAATCCTAAGTCTTTCTCTTCCCTCATTTTAGTGATTAATTCATTACCCAACAAATAATACAATGATGGCCTCCTGGTACTTTTACCCATTTCCAATATTTTACATTTCTTTACATTAAAATTCATTTCCCACTTCCGGCTCCAATCATGTATCCTATCCAGATCCTCCTGCAGCATTTTACAATCCTCCTCAACCTCTACCTTCCTCAAGATCTTTACATCATCAGCAAACAGACTTGCATAACTGTTCACTCTATCTACCATATCACTTACGTAAATCAGGAACATTACTGTGTATCTGTGAGTGTGCATGTGTGGGTATTTTCCTAATCATGTGTACAAGTGATGCATAAAAGTCATGGCTATGTGATCATAGAGACACACACCTCAACTTTGCCGATGCAGATACTACAGGGAAGAACATGCCATCCAGGTTGAACCCAGTGAAGGCTCCATTGACCTGTCTGCCGTTGACATAGAAGGTGATGATGGGTACAGTTAGGTCCAGCGCACAGCCAATAACATCACCCTTCTTGATCAGTGGCAGTGAGTCCTGGTGGGGTGCAGTGGGAAGCAACAAGAGTTAAATATAGTAAATGTCAACAGCATTGATTCCTGGTGGGCTGGACTGAGAGGCAACAGGAAGTAAATGGAATTCTAACCTAAACTGATGATCAAGTCATCCTTGATCAGCGGCATGTGAGTCCTGGCAGGCCAGGCAGCAAGAGGAGTTAACTGCTTGCTAACCAACCAACATGTCGCCTGCAGACTCAGTCTTCCAAACTGAGGTTCCTTTTCAGGGACATATAAGTAATCTATCTAGAGCGTTACATAGCAATATAGGCCTATCCATTAGGAACACTGACTCACTAGAGGAATTACCAGCCACTGGCCCACACATACAAGCCAACAGTCATAAGAACACATGTCATCTTAAACAATCAGGTAAAATGTATACATACTGAACACTGACTCACCTGAGGGTTTACCAGTGTATATCGGCCACCGGTCCACAGATACGAGCCATCAAATCCATAGGAATACAGGTCATCACCCACACCATTGCCACCCCACTTTTCACCACCACCGGGATAGCTGACATATCCTTTGGTGTTGGCCCAGCCCACTCGCAGATGAGGTGGCAGGTGAGAAGATTGTTCTATGTGGTCTAAAGTCACTTCAAAGTACCACCGTTGGTAAATGGCTGAGCCTTCCACATGGCCCACAAAGATGTTGGGACGAGCACTGAAAAAGTGGAGAGGAAGACTGGGTTAATAATATGTAGACTATCAATCAATAAAACAATCAAACGATGCCACACTTCCTCTCAAGGCAAGGCATCCCCATATAGAGGTTGGCAATGGTACAGCAGGTGATTTCTATGAACCGGAAGCTACACCATATGCCAAAACCAATATAAAAATAAAAATAATCTCAGATTTGTAACAATGTGTAGGTCTCAGCTTGGACCGTACATACTTGTGGCTTCCTGCCTGAGAATGATGATTGTTAGGCTATTTACCAAGGTTTTAAGTACATCTCACTGTCATGGTAGCCATCCATCTACTAATAAGCAGGCTACTAATGATCCTAAAATCACTGATGGTATCATATCAACACTGGATTAATGTTCAAACCCTGGTAGTTACCCAGCAACAGCTATAATCATCCACCATTTGCCTGAGTAGGATACAGAAGTTATCGTCTGAGGGAGGGAGAGGGACAAATATTACCTACAGAAATGACTGACCAGCAGCTTCTGCAATAGAAAGTTTTGTCCAGGCTAGATAACAGCAAATGAGGCGTCCCACATTGGAAGGGTCCATCGTCCCAAAATAAAAAACGCCAGAAATCGCACTCAAAGTTTGGCAAAAGAAAACAAGCATCTATCTATCACTCTATAGACCGACGCCCTAATCCCGCAAAGAGTGGCCACAGACAAAACGCCTCCAAGTCGCTCTGTCACCCACCATTTGACTACCCTACCCCCAACTCACCCCCCCCCTCCCTCATAAACCTCTCAACTCCATCCCTCCACCTCATCCCCAGCCTACTCCTCCCTCTCCCTCCCTCCACCCCACCTACATACACCCTCTTAGTCACTCTTTTGTTCTCCATTCTCTCCACAAGTCCAAACCACCTCAGTGTTTTTCTCCTAATCTTCTCAACCACATCCACATCCACCCCACAATGTTCCTTCACTTTTTCATTCATCAACCTGTCTCTCCATGTCACTCCACATGCTCCTCTCAAGTAACTCATTTCCACTGCTCTCACTCTTGACTTGTTCCCCTCTTGCAAGGTCCACGCCTCGCGTCCATACGTCAGGGTAGGGATCACAATACTATCATGCAGTGACTTCTTAACTTCCCGCTCATGTTAAAAAGTATGTTAGGACAAAAGTGCCCTGAAAGGCCCTTCCGTTGTGGGGCGTCTCAAATGACGTTCCAGGATCATCACATAGAAATGGGGTGAAAGAAAGAGAAACAGCAGGAAAGTAAAAGGAAGAGAGAGAGAGAGATTTTACCTTGAGACATGATCAACCAATTGTGTCTGCAGCAGGAGGTTTCGTCCCGGCAGCAGATAATCGCAAATATTGTTCTGGGACGATCGCACAGCCGTCCCATTGCCTACACACAGGGAACACAATACATCAAGTACTTTGGGATCACGTCCATATTTCTCCAGCAGAGCAATGATTACTTTGATGTGCTCCTCCTGTGCAAAGAAAAGAAGAAACATACCATTGTCATCATCATCTCAACCTCTTTTCCTTACTCAAAGATGGGGAGAAGTAGGATCCAGAATCATAGAGAGAGAATGTACAAAAATAGGAAAACTATCATCATCATTCTGACCTTACCATCCAATCCATCCAAATATAGAGTGAGGTATGATCCAGAAACAGTTAAAAAGCAAGTAAAAAGGTGAGAGAAGTATCAACATCATAGCCAGCAACACAGGCCAGAATAAGAATAAAAATATCAATAATAATACAACAGCAAGTGTTCACTGCTATTACTCAGACAGTCAGGAATGTATTCCAAATCGACAAAACATTTTCCACAAAACTAGTACTGTGAATGGGATTTAAAGGCAGCAAAGGAACTTTCATTCACAATTTGTATTTAAAAAAAAAAATCTAAACCAAATTCCTACTAAAGCTGGCTATCCACTACCTCTCTATTTTCGTTTCCCTTCCTAATTCACTTTTCCTCTCCCTTCCCCTCCACCCCCCTCCTCCCATCTTTCTTGCACTCTCTCTCACCTTCATAACATTCAGTGCCTCAGGTGAGTCAATTAGAACACAGTGCAACACATCCAACATTCCTGTGCCTTCTCCGGCTGAGCCCAGTCGAGAGAACAGCCAGTTGAGGCGATGGCTGTTGGCAAACTGTGAGCAATTGGTGTGGTTGCCCTTGATAACAGCAGCTAGCAGCTGGTAGAGGTAGCCTGTTAGGAAAGAGTGGTAGTTGTGGTGACGGTGGTTGTGGTATTGGTAGCTGCAGTGACGATGGTGATAGTTATGATGGGAGAGACATCATTAGTATATTGTACTCTTTCACTTCAAGTTAGCCTAAATCTGCCACCTCTTCATCTTCAGTGCAGAGGTGTAGCAAAAATATGGCTCAAGAATACGGTTCTCTACTACACATCATCCAATTTGTCCATGGAGTTGCACCCTCTCAGCCACCATCTGTGATTCATGGAAGTGCAGTGTAAAATTCACCAATACAGAGGAACATACTGTGCGAGGCACATCACCATTTTATCAAATGTGAGAAACTGCCTTAGCCAATTACAAACACTGTTAGGAAAAGGTGTGAATCTATGGACAAGCTGGCTGACACACAGTATAGTCATGACGGAGTGCCATGGAAAGGATGTAGAGATGCAGTACTGCCCTTGTTTTATTCTCCCAATGACTTATCAGAGGTAAGCACCCAACGGACAAATATCTATGCCTAATTAATATAGACAAATGAAAACTTCCCTAAAGACTAAGTAGAAATTCTTGGCAGTTTTTTTTTTTTTTAATAGTATACTGAGGATTCAAAATGCAATGTCATCAGACTTCGCACCTCTTCTCTCCAGTATTGTGTGGGCTATGAGGTTGCTTGCACTCACCTGAAATAATATCCCAGTCCAGGCCACTCTCCTCGCCTGCCAGTGCCACCATGAATCCCTGTGAGGTGATGACAGTGATCTTGTCAATGGCATCCAGGATCAGATTAAGGATGCCCTCCTCTTGGAACAAATCCTGCCGGTTACGTAGGGCTCGCAACGACACCATACGTTCGTTGTGGTCTGGAGGCAAATTGATGATGATGATGATGATGACAGTGACAAAAATAATAATAATAATAACAACAACAATAACAATAGTGAGGTCTTTTGCTTCTCAGATGTGCCAGTTTATCCAAAAGAATTCACTGGTGTTTGAGACATGTTTGCACCTCTTTATTGACAAGAACTGACAATTTTACATTATTCATATACTGTACAATAAAAACTTCATCTGCAGAAGTAACAATAAACTAAATCCTGTAATCAGCCATCACAATACAAGAGGAAAGAGGAAAATTAAAAGGGGAGGGAGGAAGAGGGAGAGATGCGATGAGTAAATATAAAAGCACTCTGGAGAAGCATGCAAAATGAATGAGTAGCAGCACAATGTGGGAAAGAAACACAACCAATATTAACCCTTTGGCCATGAAAACGTATCCTGTATGCCATTTCTAGGCAATAGGAGTGTACAAGGATGTACTCAGGATATCAAAAGCCAATGCTTCATTATGGGGACAGCAGACAACTGTCTAAACTCTAGAGCTTCCTAAATCCTCCTACTACTACTCGGACATGGTACTGGGGGGAAGACAGCTCGTGGCAAAGTGGTTAAAGGGTAAAGCTTATGGTGAAGGGGTCAAGAACTAACTCACCGAGATCATCTTCTGGGTAAGCAAAATAGTTGATCAGATCCTCAAGACAGTGGATCATCTCCTTCAGGTTGACAGTCTTGAGAAGGATGGAGTGGCGGCGAGATGTCTGGATGTTGTCAAGGCCTCTGACAGGAGAATGAGAGAGTGTTATGGACTGCTGCTGTTGTGAACCCAGTAGAATGTAGATGAAGCTACCATCATCCTCCAAGCCACCTTTCTCCTTTTGGGGTAGCTATAGGGTGAATGTTGTCTGGGACTCTGATAGCTATGGATTGTTGCTGCTGTTGTGAACCCAGTGGACTGCAGAAATGAAGCTGTCCTTATTTTACAGTACACACAGGTATACAGTACAGTTATTCTGGATGGTATTTGAAGTTTGCGGAGAGATGTAGATGTAGAAATGTGTTGTGTTGGAGCTACAGTCTTTGTCTGAGAGTCTGTATGTCACTGAAAACCTTGATAGGAAGATAAAATTGAAGAATAAACTTATGGTATTACTCAAGTGAATAAACAGAGCAAAATGAGGCACAGTTAATTATCTACTCACTTTATAAATGTACTGAGGAGAAGAGAGCGCTTTCTGATGACACATATAAACTGTTTTATAGTACAGACACACATAAATAAGGTGCACTTGTTTTGTTGTGCCTCCAGGCTCACCTGAATGGGAACCCAGTGAACTGCAGAGTGAAGCAGTCCTTCTGCAGTCCACCATTCTTCTTTTGGGGAACAGGGAAGGAACTGAGGGACTCTGTGCAACTGGGCAATGGAGCTGCCCACCGTGTGAAGATATCCTTCCTTAGCAATGTACATGAAGCTAAAAGTAAGAAAGTTAGCCATCCACTCACTTGATAAAGGTATTGAAGAGATGGGAGCACTTCCTAATAACTCGACCAGTGCGACTCTCTTCCTCTTGACTCCTGTAGAAGAGCAGCCCGTCATCCATCTTGCCCTCCTCATGTAAGGTGGCTTGTTTCACCTCCACCTTACCCACACCTTTCTTCTTGATCTCAAATGCCTGGAGGAGGAGAGGTAAGGGATTCATCATCATCACTGTCTACACCTCTTTTCCCACTGAAGGACTGAAATTAATCCAGAGACTTAACCTGACCTATGGTACCTAAGCATAACCTGACTCGATTCACCTCTGCCTTACCTACATCTTTCTCCTTGACTTTACACATCTGGGCAAGAGAGAATACAATTATAAGGGAGATATGGGAAAGTGTTAACAGAGGCAGTCCTTTAGCCACTACAAGAGGGAAAGCATGGTATACTGTAGTTCCTTCACCTTAACTTGGCTCATATCTTTATCCTTGTGTTGTTTATTTCATGTAGCTCAAAAGCAGACAAAGACACTGCTATGGCTCTACATACTTTCCACAGTACTTCTCTGTGACTAGCACTATATTCTCATATCATAATATTGCTATAATTCAGCATTCATGATGAAGAGATGACAATTTTGGACAAAGTTAAAGTCAAAAGATTATAATTGCATGATCACTTGCAAACATCCTCAACCCAATGCTCTTTCCAGCTAATAATTTCACTATCTTCATAAGACAGTCATAGTGAGGTCTCAGTATGCTGCATAATAATGGTGGAATTCATATACCTGGCAAGTGGTGTTCCAATAACCTAAACAAGTCTATATATTAATCTATCATCCATCTTACCCCACTAGGCCACCAGGCACCTTCTACATGTCCACTTACCTTATATGACAGCCACAATGAAGTCTCAATATGCTGTATAATGACAGTGGAATCACCATACTTGATGAGTGGTGTTCCAATCACCTCCAAATCCTTGTCCTCCAGAACTACCTTATTGTCATCCTTTTCTTCACGAAGGTAGAAAGATGTGGCTGCCATCGTGGCGTCATCCCTGTAAATATATATAAATAATAATAAAAAGGTCTACTTATCTATCCTGAGCCAGACATTTTAATCCTAGAGCAAAATATGGCCATGTCACCTTTTCTCCATCATCAGACTACCTGAGAATGGAGAAAGTGAGGCTGACTAGGAAAGTGCATGTGAGTGATGTGGATGGAGGAGGGGGAGAGGGAGACCAATGATGACAAGGAGGGATGAGCTGGAGAGGTATATGTGAAGGGATAAGAGCTGGAGAAATGGCAGCATGATAATGGAGGACATAGTGATATGGAAGCAATTCATGTCATCAACCTTTTTGGGATTGAGGTGTACAGCTATGGACAGACAGATGGATGGACTATTTTCAAAGTGAAAGAGGTATCAAATCAAATCATACTAAATGACACCAAGCTGCCTCTTGGCACCTTCAATTCTAAGACATATCATTCATTTTATTGATGCAATCTCCTAACAATTCTATTTCAGTTTTGATGAGGTTTCTTTGAAATTGAAGGCTCAGATACAGCCTTTATTAACCCTGTCATTCACTGACATCTCCATAACTTTACAAAAATAATAGCAAATAATAATTCTGGGGGAGAGCTGGAGAAAAGAGAGGGCAGGGAAAAAAAGAATGGAAGGAAAACAAGGGAAGAGAAAGAAGAGGAAAGAAGGGAGGAGTGCTTACTAAAATGAACTTGTGAAGCCCATGAGACAATGACAAAGAGAACCTGTGTAGACAACGAGCTTGTTCTGGCTGTTAGTGTTCAGATAATAACCAGAAAGGAAAGTGGAGAAGAGACATGGGCAGGAGAGAGTGGCAGGGGGAAGGAGACAGGAGAGAGAATATACATTAAAGAATGGGAGGGAATGTGAAGGCATGAAAGAGAAGTGACAGGGACAGGAATGATATCCAGAGAGGAGGATAAAGGAAAGAGATGAGAGAGAGAAAGAAAGAGAGAGAGAGATGGAAAAACATAAGTTATTAATACATATTATCTGTGTTGTAACAAAGAGAGAGAACTGGGCACACAGACATAAATAAAAGCTCACCTGTGCAGTAACACAAGCTCGTTCTGACTGGTAGTGCCAAGATAACGGCCAGTTGTGATATGTCGGATCCTCATTGGGTGGAACCAGTTGATATAACCACCAGCCCATTTGGTACGAGCCAGCTCCAGGCGCCATAGCGAGCGAGCTTGCGATGTCACAGAACCACCCTCGTATACCACGATGCTGAAGGGAAATGAGATTGGGTTAGGGATGATGATGACAATGATGACTGTTTTATCATTATTTTCAAACAAGCCATCACGAAACCACCCTCATATACCATAAATCAGCAGGGCAACAAGATAGGGTTGGAGAAGGTGATGGTTTCTGTTATATTATGAAATAAGCCTAGGATGTACAGAACTACTCTTGCCTACAATGCTGTGAAAAAGGGCAGGTTAGGTTATTAATTAAGATTGATCTCGTATTCCTCAAAAAGCACTTTAGTAACTATTATCACCATTTCAACTACTATATTCATATAATATTCCTTAACACAACTAGGTTCCCCATGTGTTAAGATACACGAGTTACGGCACATGCATACTCTCTCTCTCTCATCACTTTTTGCTATCACGCACTCTCTCTAACATGCCTATCTTTCACAATCAATCATGGTCAGCAATCTCTTTCTCTCTCTCACTTACTTCTGTCCTGGCTGATCAGACCAGGTAGAGGGTATGGATAAACACTCATCACCTCCATGGAAGAACCGAAGCACCTCACCACCGAACACACACGCTGTTGAAAAATTTATATATCAGTGAAAGTAGATGGGATGTAAATGGTTGCAGGAAGGTGCAGATGGGGTGTAATGACTATAGGAGGGTGTAGGTGTGTGTGGTTGAGTACTGGAAGGTGTAGGTGCATGTAAGGGGTTAGAGTGGTTGTATGTGAGTGAAAAGAGAAAAAAGGGAAGTGGGAGAAAAATGAATGGTTGCAGAAGATGGATGGAATGAAGGAAAAGAGGGAGGAAAGGAAGGAGGGACAGGAATAATGAACAGAAGGAAATGAGGAAGGAAGGAAGGAGGGGAAATGAAAGAGTGTACTGGAATGGGTTTAGAAGGACACATCATCTTTATGGAATTACAGAAGCACCTTGAAAAACTGATGCATCACTGAGTACTGCTGGCTGCAGATAGGTATATGTTGGGGTGCATGAATGTAGGTACATTCAAGTGGGTGTAGGTGGATGAGGAGCATTTCAGTATACAGGAAATGGGTGGTGTAGATGGCTGTAAAATTTAAGTTGGTGAATGAGTACACACATTCATATTCATTCATCATCTAATCCAGTGTTGCCCCATGATGAGCATAGCAGCCCAGGGCTAGGCAAGTTGGTCCTGACATTTAAGATGAGGGTGACCAGCCTCACTCATCCCTGCATGGCATTAAGTTAGCAATAAACCTCAACCACCCCTTGGCTATAAACCTACACTGGTTCAATCCGATTGCAGATGCCATAACCATCACGTGCCATAATTTAGTTATATGGTTACCACCCAGCACAGTAACTGATTTCCTGGTGTACAGGAAACCATTTGGCTTGTCACTCAGTGTAGTGTCACCCATAGACAGAAGGAAATGGACAGCATGAAGGAAAGAGAAACAGAAGAGGAAGGAAGGAAAGAAGGAATGAAAAGAGGAAAGGGCAGGCACCCAAGACCAGCAAAACATCGAGTGAGTGAATGGTAAGTGCCCCCACCTACCACAAAACAAGTAAACACACTGTTGAAAAATGGATATTCCAGTAGCTCAGTGTATGTGAACCAGAGTGAGTGTAGGTGGGTGTAATTGGGTCAGAATGGGTGTATGTGAACTGGAAAGGGTGTCTTTGGATAGGAGTGGGTGAAAGGACAGACAAAGGGAGAAGAAGGGGAAAGATGGAAGACTAAAGATAAAGGATGAAAAGAAGAAGGAAGGGAGGAAAGCAGGAGGGAGAGAGGGAAGGGAGTATTGATGTTCATTTGACAGAAATAATACAAGCTCTGACAGCATAATACACAGCTTTTGTTACACACACACACACACACACACATAGAGAGAGAAAGAGAGAGAGAGAGAGAGAGAAATTATACAAGCTATAACAACAGAGTAACATTAACATACGATGTTAGTCACAGAGATCTTCTATGAAAAGCATACCAAGTTGTCATTTTTATTTTGCCACTGAGCTACAGGAAACAGTGGAAAAATACAAAAATATCTTATATATATATATATATATACAGAGCCAAAGACTTACCAACAAATTTGAGCCTAGAGAGTCCGGTGCCAAAAGGACTGACGCTCCAGTGTGTGACATGGAAGGATGCGTTGACGATGCTCTGCTCATCCTCTCGAGTTGCTTGCTGGAAGGGCACACAATTACATGTTATTTAACATCATAATACATAGTGATAAGAAACACCAACATCATCATAATTATTCAAACCCTAATTTTCTGTATACAAACACACAGTAGACCCTCACTACAGACCCTGATAAAGTGCATATCAAATTAAATGGACATCACGAAGGCCACCAAATTTTTGTCGGTTATAAAGAACAATGTCCATTACGTGGGGCGCAATACATGTGCTTCCTATCTCTTTTACTCCAACCAAGCCCGAAATCGCCCTCTCCCTATCATAACTGCTGAGTTGTATTAACAGACTGAAGGAGTGTTATAACAAGGATGTGAAACAAGCTGCAAAAGGGCAAAATTATGGGCCAAGTTAGTGTAAAATTGGTATAGTTTACATTTTTAGTACCAGGATATGCTACTGTACTCACTAATTTTTTAAAATGTGCTCGAAACCCCACCTTGGGGGAGGGAACCTCGAATATAACGAACTATCAGCTTTACTGGATCTGGTTTTTGCCCAATTAGTCTGTTATGGTGAAGGTCTCTTATATATCTCCATACTGAGGTTGGCCCTGGTACAGCTGATGATTTTTATGGACTGGAAGCAACATCATATGCTAAACCAGCTAATTACTTCATAACAGTTGCTGGAAACTGCCAGGAAAAGAAAGAAATCAGAGATGTGTCAAGAAATTTGTAGCAATGTGAGATTCTCAGCTTGGACTTTGTATCTGCAGTATTTTCCCTGTGTGTGTATATACACACACACACAGTATTTCCTCATTTTTCACGGGCTGATGTTCTGCCAAAACCTCGTGAAGTGTGAAACGTCGAAATGTCGAAGTGTGAAGTTAAGAATCAATGTGAAAAATAGAGGAGCATTCCAGTGGGACATGTACCTACCCTATCAGAAAGTACTGTACTATAACACCAAACAGGCCCTACCCAAAATTAAATGAAGAGTGTTTACTAGTGCTAAAACAGCATAACAGAATAAACAGGTACTGTACCTGAAAAGACATTAAAACTGTTATAAAGAGCCGCAACACCAAAAATCCTTATGAGAAATAAAGTGAAGACTGGTTTGAGTGGCAGGTGATGGTGTGTTGAGGGAAGATGGGCAGCACTAGTTCCCGATGTCGCTAACCAAGGAAAAACTGTCACTTTTCACCAGATTATTTAATTTTTGACATCAAAGTCGGTCAACTAAACCCCAGTCATTTTATGTGCCCTCTTTGTCACTAAATGGAAGGGAGAAATTATAACATTATTTTACTCACTGAGGAAGAGAGGCTGCAATATAGTCAAACAGAATAAATAATTGGTGGGCTGAGTCTACCATCTCTGTATTAGGACGGCTATTATTCTTTCCTTCCTTTTATATGAATGTATATATTTTTATTTATATACACAGTATATACGAAGAGATTTTATGACTTACCAGGTATCTCTCAGTAGCCACAGATACAAGAATTAGGTCATCTCCCACCCTGACCTTTTCACCCTCAGATCTCTGTTTGCTGGCTGGGTGAATGGTCCACCAACAGGATTCACCTGCAGAGAAGAAACAGAATTAAGCTGCATATGCACAAACTGAATCTGTGCAACATCCTTCACTTACTCTTTTTACTTTAACTTGGATTTAATTGCCATCACTCCACTTCAATGCTGATATGTAAAAACACCTTAACATTAGAATCTGATGCTAGTCACGGAGCACTATAAAATGAATTTACAGCCAAAGTATTGGCTTATTTGGTCACCATGTTACATGGAATAAGCTGGCAGAGGATGAAAACTCGGGTTAATTTAAGGTGAAAGAGCTATAGCATGGTCATGATTTTAAAACGTAATAATATAACACTGCTGCTTCTCTCATTTCCATAAGTTGTTGTACCATTTCTTCCCTTATCACAAAACAACTCTGCAAGTAGTCTGTCAATGCAGCATATACCCTTTTCACACTACGGTAACTAGGTGAAACTCTGCTGTCCCTCATTCTGAAATGTTGTGCTGTAACATGAAATTAGCATGAATAAACAATGTTTATCACAAAAGTGCTATGGAAAGGATGCAGAGAAACACTATTGTTTAATTTACCATTGAACTTTTTTTTCTTAACAGATGAACAGTGGAAAGAAAAATAAATTACCAGCAAATAAATAAATAAAGTATATTGCAAAAGGATGGAACTCTCCATCTACACAAAATGAATGAAGCATAGTTTTCCTGCACCCACCTTGTGAGTGTTCCTGCAGACCTACATCAAATGCTAGCTTATCCCGTGAGGAACTGGTGGACAGGCAGGCCAGGTACTGTTTGGATAGCAATAAAAGATACATGATTATTATTATTACTACCGGTATATAATAATAACATGATTACTATTACTACTATCATACTGTTACTGCAACAACTGTTAGAATACTAATAAGTGAGTACCATTACTACCACTACTTCTACTGCTAATGCTCTGCTGCTGCTGCCACTATCTGTACTACTGTATGATACTTCTACTACTACTACAGTACAGTCATCCCTCGATTATCTAACATAATAGACCCAAAGGCGTGTCCGGGTAGTGGACCTCTCCCCTCGTCCCCACTTTGAAAGCCTGTGTAAAAGGCCACCACAGTACATCATACAACACTTGTTTCTGTTGTTTTACGTTACTCTTTCTGGTCAAGCACAACTAAAAATGCAATGGGCACACAAAACATAATGGGGTAATGGACTAAAATAATGGTACGGTACAGTAAGCTAGAATAAAATCAACGTCAACACTCGCGATTCGACCATCCTGCATCAATCTTACCCAGAATCTCCCGCTTCTAAAGGGTCAGCACTACCCTCTTCCTTTTCTCTGGTGAAGAGGCCATCACCACACACCCTAGGAACTGGCATGCAAGCAATAGCAAGGCCTGAAGCAGGTAGGGAACAACCACAAAAACCACCAGGTGTGCCGCTATAACAATTGTTTACAAGGCAGAAATTTTTCACACGACCATAATTTCCAAACCGACACGTGCATTTGTCTGGAGAGTGGTAAAAAAAAAATGTACGAATAATGGTTTGGAACAGCCAGACCGCAGCATCCAGGTAATTGTCATCCAGAAAATCGAGAGATTTCTGTGTTGCTATTTTTTACAAATGAAATAACCTCCAGCCATTTGGAGCTGTACTACTACTACAGTACTAATGAGACAGCTGCAAAATATTGTCAATTTCTCTTCCATACTTCTATCAAAATTTCATCCATACTAACCATCATCACCATACCAAAACAGGATACTAAGAAAAATCTCTGTTTTTTCGTATCTCCCACCACCTCATTCATTCGTACTCACCATCATAGAGTTCATATGCCTGAGCAGAACAGCATTTCCATAAAGCAGTGTTCTGTGGCCAGATCCAGTTCCTTTGCCCTGCAGAGGGAGAGAGAAGGCCCGAGGGAACCATTTACCAACTAGAGTATATGAAACACTGTGAAACTGGGGTGTCATTACAGTAATTTATTCCTGAGAATCAAACTATACTGTAGTTGGCTTATTTTCACCTGACAAACAAACTTGCAATGAACACCCAAGGGAAGCATTTGGCAACTGGGATGAAGATAATTTATTCCTGACAGACAAACTAGCAATTACTGTAATTCCCCGGCAATTTCTTTGCTACAAAAAACTACTGTACCAGTTAAACCCCTTCTGCATAAAACTGCATGCTGACAATTTCTTATTGACAAATTGGGATGCTGTAATTTTCTCCCGACAAACTGGGAAGCTGGCAATTGCTTCCTGACAAACTGGGATGGTTGTAATTTCTACCTAACAAACTGGGATGCTGGCAATTTCTTCCTGGCAGACATACTAAGTCATAACTATAACTCATTTCTGCAGGGAAGATAGAGACATCTCATGATATTCCTGCAACAACAAATCTTACACATGAGAGTTAACTGACAACAATCGTGCTTAATGTCTGCAAATTCTTCCTACTGATGTGGTACTATGCAAACCTATATAAAAAATTTAAAAGCTCATTCTACATCAGGAATCCTTATGAGAGGGATAAATTAAGGTTAAAACTGCCAAAGTATATGGAGATGGTCTTGAGGGGCCAAAGAACTCATGAATATCAAATAAATGTATCAATGACGTTAGCTAAAGCTAAATAAATGTACAGTGAACTTAGGAGTCAAAGAGCTGATGACTGCTAAATAAATGTATCAGTATTGTAATGCCCTATTAGTGTACCAATAACGCAAAATAAATGTACTGTACCAAAAATGCTAAAAAAAACTATCAATAATGCTGAGCAATAATGCTAAACAAATGTTACAATAATGTTAAATAATGTATATACAGTATATATAATGCTAAGTAAATGTACTGAGCTAATTAAATGTCCTGTACTGATAATAATAATGCTAAATATGTGTCAACTTGGTTGTGCTGTAGGACTGCACATGGCATAGATATACAGTACAGTGTTCATACAATATGTACTGTATAATAATGGTAACATAAGGAAAAACAAAAACTCAGAATATTCATATGTATACAGTAAGAAGGGTGGCAAACATATGAGAAAAACACAAATTCAGAATAAACATATGTGTAAGGGTAGCAAACATAAGGGGAAAACAAACTTAAAATATTCATAAGTAGAAGGATAAGACATAAGGGGAAGAAAACAACAAACTCAACATTCTTAATACATGAAGCTAATCAACACAGGGATAAAGCAGAAATAAGAGGAGCTAAGTTTGCAAGAGGGAAGGAATTAACATGAAAGGGAGGTGGAGTCAAGTATGAAGGGGAAGTCAATGGATGGGTGGCAGGGTGATAAAACATTTGAGAAGTATTTATGGGTAGATGGCATTTTCAACTGCGTACTAACTAACTTCAAATGCTGCTAATATAGATATTATCCAATAAAAGGAGATCAAAACAAAGGTGGAGGGATATGAAAAAACTTGGGAGTATTTTACATGGAGACGGGTCTTCCAAACAAGTATTAATATAAACAATACCTTAGAGATGGGGATCAAAACAGAAGTGGTGAGATAGGAATGCCCTTGGGAACGTTTTAAACTGAATCAGATCTTTCAACTGAGTCCTAATGGTCTTTATATGCAGGTAACAGATATCTGATAATATGCTTGATGAGGAAATAATGGTTGCAATATCACACTTATGGACATCCAAACAAGCGTGAAATATATACCTTGACCACTTCAATCTCATTATTCTTGCCAGTACCAGGCATTTTACTCAACTAAGGACAGACTTCCAGTAGTGATGGAGTTAGTTATGGCTGTATCTAACCCCTCCAGTATGAAAAGTCTCCCCAAGCCTGAATAAAACTGTCTGAAGGTATAAAAAATAAGAGAATCTGTGACAGGCATAAAGGGTAAATGGGTCTACACAAAGACCAGACAAAGATAGGTCAGGTCATGTAACAACAACAGCCACAACACACTCATCCTAAAACAACAACAACAACAATAACCATAGCTCATTCATTTTAACTAGGCAGTGATTTTAGTCTTTTTGCTGCTTACTTCCCATAGCTCAATGCCAGCACAATACCATGGCTCAACATCCCCTCCATGGTACTTCTTTGTGACTAGCACCATACTCTAGTGTAAATCTCTCGCAATAGCTCATCATTTAAGATGGGGGGATAGTAATTTTATGCCTAGTTAAAGTGAACCAACTTTTGTGATGCCTGATGGCTTAATGAAGGTGGAATACACAACAACAGTGCAACCTATTTATCTATTATTTAACTCCAATCCAGTGATTTACTTTTTTTATTCTCATTTTAATCTTGATACTTTCAGATGATTTTACTCAGCTAAGGAGAGACTTTTTGAAGTGGAAGGGTTATATACTGTAGCTTACATTAATTCCCTCACTACAAGCTCTCTCTCCACAGCTAAATAAAATTATCTGGATGTACAATGAATGAAATGAAAAATACATCAATGCATTGAAAGGGTTAACAGGACAATGCACAGCTCCAAGAGGAAACAGGAAAGAATTAGAGTTCGTACTTTTCAGTAATTATAATTCTTTCATTTTAACTTGTGCAAGACTTGCCCATTTTGCAGCTCATTTTGCACAGGTCAGTGGTAGAAAAAGACAATGTTATGACTCTACATCCTTGCAAGAGCCCTTCCTTACTCTTATCATATTTAAGTGCTGACTTCTTGCTACAGCGCAGTATTTGAGACTGAGATGCTAATTGTGGGCCCAGTAAAAGTTAACAGAGCACAGGATGCTAAAACACAGAAAGAAGTAGGAAAAATCAATGTTGCTCAAGAATACTCAAAAGAAAAAAAAAAACAGAAAAGGAAGAAGGAAATGAATCATCCTAACTGACAACAAAAGGATTCTGGCAACAACGCATACCAGCACATAATTAATGCAAAGTCAGAAATAAACGGATATTAACTGAATTGTACTCCACTGTGGAATGCATTTAAGTGCCATATACTACTTCACTGACTCCAGAGACATTTTTTTCATATTCTTCTTACCATCTGACAGTTTTACTCTGGTAAGGATGACTTTACAAACTGGAGGAGCCAGATGCAGCTTCTCAAAATAAGAAAGGCCTTTCTTAGGTTGCATAAAATTGTATGGTAACAGTAGAGGATATTGCCCTAGGTTTATCTGAAGTGAGAACTTGGTGGCCTGAAAGACTGACACTGCCCTTCTCCAACAGTCAACCATCCTACTTTCTGGGGATAAGGAGGGAGTTGGGGGACATGTGTATAACCAGGTAAGAGACCTGACCAGTTATACTGGTGCCACCACATGAAGGCATCCTTCTCCAGCACCTGCATGGTATCAGGAATGAAACAAAGACATCATCTGGACTCAAGGTGCTGAACATATTATCAGACACATGCTACATAATGACATGAACAACAGACAATTATGGGAATTTCATCACTGGCATAAAATCAAATAAATAAAGCTAATTACATTACTGTCTGGAAATTAGAGGAGCGAAAAGGTATTGAACATAATATGGAACGTTGGTGGTAGGTGGTGGCGACCATCATTCACTGACTTGATGTAGTGCTGCCTACCTCTTCCTTCACCTTTATCATTCTTTTTCTGTGCCTGTCCTCCTCTCTTCCTATGTCTCCCATCTTTCCTGTCACTTGTTACTGCCTTCCTTTCCTTCACAGGTGGCTTTACATTGAGTGACAAGCCAAATGGTTTCTTGCAAGCCAAGAAACCATTTACAACGCTGGGTGGTAACCATATAACCAAACCATACGTGCTCCCTGCATGTCAACAAGTCAGTTGGTGGAGGGTTAGTGCCCCTCCCCGTAAAACACATAACTCAAAGTCAGGTGGCCACCCCTTGCGGGATTATGGCATCTGGCAATAGATAGATAGATAGATAGAACTTTCTACGGATGGAAAAAGTAACTGGAGGGATGGGGTGGAGAGGTACAGGAGTAAGGGTTGTGTGGGCTGGATGGAGAACAGAGCAACAAGGAGTTTATTCATTTGTGGTCATCCCTCTTAGTTATCTGGCTACAGATAGACGGAAAGGATAACTAGGTAAATGCTTCAAGGAATGGCAAACTTCAATAACAAACAAGACAAAAGCCAAGATGATCAATTTGGAAAGAGGGGCAAACAAAAGACAGTGCAGACATGTTAACATAAATATACAGGGTGTCCTTGGATATATCAGAGGTTATTTGGGGGCTAATTTTGGGTAATAAATGTTTTATCAGCATGGGTCCAATTCTCATCTGTTACAAACTACAATTAATGATGACCTTATGAGTGAAAATGGTTTTCCTCCTAATTCACCCATAAGGTCATTATTAACCATGGCTCTGTAACAAATGGGAATTGCACCCACACTGATACAACATTCTCCACTTAAAATCTGTCCAAGAATAGCCTTCTGAAATTATTCTCATATCCCTATACAGTATTGTATACCAGTATGTTTCAGGGAATGGATGGAAGTTTGGTAATAGCACCTTGGAACTGCATATTTGTTTCTGCAAGCAAGGAGATATTCTGTTAAAAAGGGCACGGAAACTGAGGGTACACAAATAAACTGGATATAAATAAAGGACTGTGAATTTGATAGGTCATGAAATAATTACCTGTATACTGATAATGTACTTTGAAATTCTATGTCACAGGAAATGAGAATCTGACCAGTGCACTAACAAAAAGCAAATCAGTCGTGATTAGTAGAGGGAAATAAAAAGTAAAAGTATGGGAAATTTGTGGAGAAACAAGAATAATACAGGTTTAAAAGAAAACAGATACGCTGCTTTAAGTACGGGGATTAACTAACTGGAATATGCAAAATGGTTTCGTGTGATAACAATCTGTATATACAAGTATTAAAGAAAGAATGCAAGGTAGAAAAAAAAAAAAAAAAAAGTAGACTTTTGTCCACTGCACTCAAAATCATGTCACAGAAAAGTTTTTTTTTTTTTTTTTTTTTTTTTTTTTTAATAGGAAGGTGAGGTAAGAAAATACAAGATATAAAAACATCTGATCACCACACTATAAGGTTAGGGTACTTGGAGGATGCACAGTCACAACTTATGGTCATGAGTCATGGGAAAAAAAAACTTTTGTAGGAAAACGAGGGAAAATATTGTGGCATGGATAATTCAGTTCAACAGGCTAGAAGGCCAGGGTATTTGGACAGTCCATTACAGTAAATCTAAAATGCAATTCACACACACACATACACACACACAAAAGGAAATTATGTAACATGATGTAGCAAAAATCAGGAAAGATTGTAGGAAGGGAGGGAAAATTTTGCAAGGGGGGAGGGGGAGTAAAGTTTCATACACACACCCACACTCCTCCCACCTTTGCCTCGCTGTCTCTCAGTCCTCCTCCAACAATAAATACTTGATATTCCCCCCCCCCAGAGTCTTTGGGTTGGATGCTTAAACATTAAAACTGCGATGAGAAATGCAAGTTCCTTATGTTTTTATGGTGATTTTTGGAACACCCGTGGTTGATGTAGGATCAGCCTGCAGTCCACAATACTGAGTGCAGTCAGCAATGATACAGCAAGGTCAAATGTGTTTCAACTCTGCAATGTGCTTTAGAAATTTATCCATCCATCCATCCATCATCTAATCCATTTTGTCCTAACAGGAGCATAGCAGCCCGGGGTTAGGCTACTGTTTTGACACTGAAGGCAAGACTGACCAGCCTCACTGACTCCTGAGAGGCATTATCTATACACCAAACACCAAGCACCCTTAAGATTTAAACCATTAATGTCAAAAACTGGGAGCTTGCATTACACGTCATTACTCATTGTTTGTGCATATAAATTCTAGTTCTGAAAAGTGATCGCTCCAACTCTCAAAACTGCCTATGATTTGGAGGCCTCAGAATTTTAATACTAAAATTCTCAGCCAACTGGGAAAGCTAACCCAACTGACAAAAACAAAAACAAAAAATGCATCTGCTTATTTTTTAACCCTTTTCATCAGTGAAGTATGTTTCATTTTATTCCTGCTAACATCAGATAATTTTCTTCAACTTAGGAAAGGCCACTCATACTGAAGAGATTATTATGGCTTTGTTTAACCCCTCCAGTTGAAAAGGCCCGCCATAGATGAATAAAGTCATCGGGACATGACAAGAAAATAATTTAAAATACTCCCACAAGCCTGGCAGGCTATTTTAATCAATAATTTGTCCATCCACCCTCAGTATTCCATCAGCACCATCTCAAAAGTCTATACTTTTGGTACAAAAGACATCCAAAGGGTACTGCAACTACTGTAATGGTACACTACTGTAATATAACTAATGAAAGTGCTCAGTAATGTCTTTGGAGTGTGGCTAAAGTTTAAACTGTCTACTCTACTGTTTTAAAATTCATCCTTCAGTTTTGTCCCCTTCCTTCCAAAGATGTATTTTTGCATTTTATTCTTGCAACTTACAGATTATTATATTCAGCTTAGGACAAACTTCAAACTGGGAGTTACATATTGCCTTCAATAACCCCTTCAATGAATGATGTCTCCCTTGAGTTTTAATCAACTTAAAAGAGCCTTGTAAGCTGCAGTAGTTACATACAGCCTTCAATAACTCCTTCATCCTGAGAGGTCTTTTCCTCATCTAAATAAAGCTGACTGTAGTATGATTAAAGTGAAAAGTACATCTTTGGAGTGAAGCAATCAGATTATTCTACTTACAGTTTCTAATGTGAGCTCAGAGTTTATTTAGGAAATACCACTGTAACCTGTAACAAAGTGCAAGCTACAAAGTGGACTGGTGGTGTCTAACTCATACTATACAAATGACGTCTTTTAGTTTGTTCTTGCTGCTACCTAACAATTTTATCTTAATTAGGAAAAGTCTCTCATACTAAAAGGGTTGGTTATGATTACACGAGGAGCTTCATAGAGTTACTCCGAACATACAAAATTGGATAAACAGAAAAAAATGGAGGTTAGACAAAGGATTTTCTTACTCATGGTGCCTTCAAAATTCCTCCATGGAGCAGCATCATAAAAATAATACGAGACACTCCGTGGAGGAACTCTACAGGTGCCATGTGTTCTAAATTCCATACGGTATCCTCCATTTGCTCAATTTTGCTTTTGGCAAATACAGAGTTACTCCACAGAGCTCCTCAGAACAACCCCAAGTTCAAAGAGACTCTCCCAAGTTGTATAAAACCATCAAGGGATGGCTATAATAAAACAAAACAGACATCCCTGGGTTGAAGAGAACTAATAATTAACTCCTTATTTCAAGTGTCATCTATCTTATTCCTTTAACAACAGATGATTTAACACTAGGGATACATCCAAACAGGATAGCTTAGATGAAACCTTAAATAACCCCTTCACTATTAAAGATCAGTGTTGAACAGATTCATCAGGTGATGGAGAAGGTATGCCTTCACGTAGCAGCATTATTATATCCTTCACCTCCCTCCCAATTCCCTGAAAGAAGGATGGTGGACAACTGGGGAAGGGCAACTTCTGCCTGCAGTCCACTGGGATCACATTCAGATAAACCTGGGGCTATAAGTGACGGCAAGAATAAAATAAAAAGACGTCATGCAGACTGAGTGAAATTTTTCCCTACACTCTCTTTCCTGACTCCCTCCTGAGACCCACACACGTCATAAACAGGTCAAGAAGGGGGGAGAGAAAAGGCAAAAATGAGTGTGGAGGAAGAAATATGACCACAGAGAAAGGTTTTGGAATGTGAAGAAACAAATTACAGACAAACTCTGCTTAATGACGTAATAATTTTTCCAGAGGTCTTTCTGATTACATGAATATTTTTAAAAACTGATCAGAAGTGGAAGTGTCCATTACACAGTTCATCATCACCACCATCATTATCCTAATCTCCTTTCCTGTCTTTACTCCAGCTTTGTGTGGGAAAGGAGGTCGGGATTATGATGATGATGATGATGATGATGACTCCTGAAAGACACATTCCCTTCTGTTTAACTTTCAAATACATTACACAGCTTTCCAATTAAAATAAACTTGTAACAAAATGATATGGGTTGTAAATGTACAAATAAAGGACACTAAGCATGGAAATGTATTGAAAATCAGAGTATATGATGCGCACAATGTCTTGTTGGATTTACGGAAGGGAGAAAAAGATATGTACTTAAATGGACTGACATACTGAGATGCAATATTACACATTAACCCGAAAGGGAAAAAAAAATCAGGAGTTACTCATCATCTGGATCACAATGCCATTTACACACAATCAATTTTTGTAAACTCAATGAGGACTCTGTGGACCTCCTGCATAACTGCAAAAGCATCTTGGGTACAGTTCACACCTTCACCAAAAACAACCCAAACACTAGGGCGCAACGCAAGTGACAATGAGCAGAATAGTGTGACATCAAAGACTGGTTGGTATTTCTGATTATGGTGTGACACACTTTGAAGCTGTTACACTGGTGTATGATACAGTAACTTATTGCCGAAAGAGACACACACAAGAAGAGCTGTTTTCAGACTCTTTGGTCATATGGTATATTTCATTCAAAATGTTTGTTGACAGCATTCTGATAATTTTTGCAGAGAGTGTACTTCATGAACTTTGTGGATACAAGTAATTAATATCAGGATAATTAAATTTTCCAATAATTTGTGACTTTCATAACCATCAGAGATGTACTGCTAAACCTTCCTCCATCAACTCACATTAGACACACACCAGATCCAATTACTCTACCACAAAAGAAACATCAAATTAACCCTCTGAATCAGCTGACATATTCTGTTGGCATATTCTTGCTGGTGCTTAAGAGGATGTCTTAAAGTGGTGTCACAAATATGACTGTGCAGCAAGGCTGCCCAGTTATGCAAATGACCCTCAATTCTCTCCTTATCTCCCAAAAGGAGAATGGTGAACTGCAAGAGAAGGGTATCTCAGCCTGCAGTTCACTGGATTCACATCAAAATGAGTGTGCAACAACAAGAACAGATTAAGAATATGTAATCATCAGATTCAAGGGGATAAATGTGTGCAGTGTGGTGGTGGTGGTGGTGGTGGTTGGCAGTTGTCTTAATAGGAATTTGTGACATGTAACTAATTTGTGGCAAATATGACTAAATGTGTAAAACAACTGTTGTGAGAGGCAGGAGACAGACGAGGCACAAGACTACGAAGGACAGAGGTGCGTCGTTTTACTTACAACAACCCCGTGGCCCTGAAAAATAGCCGGAAGAAAAAATACACTGTTTTTAAGAGAGCTTAGTGAGACAGGAGCACAAATTCGCCAGCCAATCAATGCTACCTGCTGGAGTTCCTTCATTTTAACTTGGCCTAAATTTTTGTCCTTTTACAGCTTATTTTACAGAGCTCAGTGACAGAGAATGACAGTGCTATGGCTTGACATCATCTCCATAGTACTTGCTGGTGACTTGCATCATATTTTAGTGTTATCTGGTTATAACTCAGCGTTACAGATGACAAGATGACAATTCTAGGCCAAGTTAAAGTGAAAAGAATTAAATACAAACTCAAAATTTTGAATTTTTTGTCAATACCTGGTCTACACACTAAAATATATGGACTAGAGAAAGAGGAGAGAGAGAGAGAGAGAATTTCTAGAAAGCTTAGCAAGTAGGGATGGAGAGTTCACTACATCATCAGTGCTGCCTAATAGAGAGTACTTAAAAAATTTCTATATTTCTAATTTGTGACATTACATTTCTTTTCCTTTCTTTCTTTTTGTTTTCATTAGCCGATACCAAGTCTACACACCCACCAAATACGCCTAATAATGAAATTAAAAAATAGCCAGCCAAGAAAATACTCGAAACTTTATGAGAATACGGTGCCTGCTAATATAAACAAAAGTATATACATCATTGGACAATGCTGGCCTTTATATATATATAAAGTCAAATCTACCCACAATGAAAAGTACCCACGAGGACACAAATATTGTAGTGTTTTGTATGAGATTTTTATGAGAGGGGAAATATTTGCCATCTCATCAACACTGCCTACTAATATGAACTTAACTCGGCTTAAATTCTCTATTTCTATATTTTTTGGTCAACACTTGATCTACACACACACTGAAAAATTCCCCCCCAAAAAAAACTTTCCATTTTTCTTTCTTTGTCTTTTGTTTTCTTTCAAAGAGCTTAATTATGAGAACACTACCTGTTGACATATACAGTATTTCTACACTTATTTCCAAATATCTTAGCTAATACTTGGTCAATGTACACTGAAAAATAAGCAACTTAATAAAAAGGGGTGGGGGTTAAGAGACCTTAGGAAGTAGGGATAAAAGTTCCCCACCTCATTAATGCTGCCTGGTCATATAAAACATATATTTCTACATTTTCTGGCCAACAGCTGGTCTACACAAACCAAAGAATTAGCTAGCTAGCTCACTGCTACATTAAAATGCACAAAAACATATAGGTGGAGAATAAATCATGAGCATAAGGTGGTATGAAGAACATAAGTGTGGATCTTTATGCCCATGGGGTGGAGTCAGGATTCTGGGGCCTGAACTGTTTGTAACCTGGAGTGTGGCTCATGCAGCTGGGCAGACTTTTGATTAGATTTTCCTTCTATTAGTTTTTTTTCTTTACTCTCTGGACCATATCTTACCCCATCCTTGTGTGGGAAAAGAGGTATGAAAAATGGTAGCAGTGGTAGTGTGATGATAATGTTACAGGTAATAATGACTACTTACCAATATCTGCTCTACCCCCACTGAAATTTACCTCTTTATTCCACTGTTAAAGAAGTGTTACACTGCATCTTAAGATGACAAGAATGTGGCCCAAAGTCTTGTATAAAGCCAAGCTTTATAGACTGAAAATTTATTCAGGACACTTCAAAGGCTACTGCTTTTCAGCAGCACTTGTACTTGAGGAAGTCAGCTGCCTTCTGAAGGTCCATAAGAACTCTGTCCTACAAATCATGGATATTTACACGTGTGCAGTTCTTCGCATCACTGTCAATAGTGTAAAAGTACTGCCACTCCCATCTTACAAACTTCTTTTTGCTGACATACAAATAGTCAACTGCTCCACTACTATATCAAAACAGAGGAGCACTATACATGATGTTTTAGTAAATGGCGTATTAATGATATGAGTGGTGTTTTACAGTGAAGTAAGTGGTATAGGTGGTGTTTTAGTAAATGGCGAATTAATGATATGAGTGGTGTTTTACAGTGAAGTAAGTGGTATAGGTGGTATTTTAGTAAATGGTGAATTAATGATATGAGTGGTGTTATACAGTGAAGTAAGTGGTATAGGTGGTGTTTTACTAAATGGCGAATTAATGATATGAGTGGTGATTTACAGTGAAGTAAGTGGTATAGGTGGTGTAGCTGGTACAATGAGACACCCCTGGCCCATCTCCAAGCTTCCTCCTGGCACCAACTGACTCAGGCCATTTAAGCTTTGCTGGTAGTGGGGGTTGGTTTGACTGTGTTCTGATAAACACTATAATGTTGCAACAATTCCTATATCAATGAAACTAAAGATATGTAATGACACAAAAATAAATCACATTAGTATATCATGCATTATATTAAAAATCCATGTGAAAAATCAATGGGCTGCAGTGCAAACCACTGGAGGCGATTTATTTGTGGCCACCCCTTACAAGATTAAGGCATCTAGCACTAGATAGCGATAGATAACTTTATTCTGTGTATTGAAGGGGCAAGGAAGACCAAGATAGATCGACTCCCAGCTCCTCACTAGGTGGCCGGGGTTCAGTCAACACCCAGACATAGCCCTATTGGGGACATGGTGGCTCAGTAACAGAGCGCATGATTTGTGACTGCAGAGTTGTGAGTTCACGCTGTGTCTGGGTAAGCTTCTATGCCAGGAGAGGTAGCGCTCTCCTGTCACCTAGCTGGTTGTAGCAGCCATGGCTCAGTGGGTTTGAGCACTCCGACCGAAGGGTCGGAGGCTGGAGTCCACCCAAGCATCATTGGTAGACATTACGAACGGCATCCGGTCATAAAATGCTACACACTCCAAAACCAAAGTCCCCTACCCAGGGACAGTGCCTTAACCCTTATTGATTTAAAAAAAAAAAAAAAAAAAAAAAAATCTGGAGTATACTTAACAAGTGACAGATTTCAATACTCACCTTACATGATTTTTATGTGATACTGGACCAATACTGTCTTTTTCACTCTACCAAATTTTACTAAACTGAAATTTGTAGCCTACAGTACAACGGCAACAAAAGCATGTCCTCATAAGTGTTTTCCTGACAACTGTGGGCATTCCTGCCACTTGAGCATTACCAATCCTGTACAGTACTGTATTTATCAGTTATGGGAATATGTTTACTGCTGACACAGGAGTTATCATATTCATTAGTACGGCAAGATACAGTGCTGTTTTATAAATGAAAATGTTACAGCTTAAAAAGCCATTTATCTCAGTGCAAATTATATCTTACATACAATTATGATGATAAAAATGCAATACTTTAAGGAAATATGTTATATTTATTAAAGTAAAATTTATACCCTGAAAATAATTAAAACAGGCCTACTATAAACACTGCAGAGATCAGTTTGGGAATTGTAGGTATGTTCACATTGAGCTTTTTGTATCTGATATCATAATAAAAACTCCTAAACATCTCTTCAGTCATAAGGCTTAGGTATAGTACTGCAATATCTTAAAAAGGCTTATTTCACAACTACAACTGCAAAACGAATAAGATAAAAATGCATTAGCATAAAAGAACTCTTAAAGAGTTAAATATAAAGTTTGCTCTTCCTGGCCCCCAAGCAAAAGCTAGGAAGAGCTTTGAGAATGTGCTGCAGTTGGCAATTGGCAAGGACAATGGGACACCAGGCTGAGCTATGCTGCCATGCAGGGGGCACAAAGCGGTAAAGCCAAACAGACAGACAGGCAGATGAGAAAATATATGCCAGTACTCTACTGTGTGTGTAAGTGTGCGTGCATATGCTGTATATCAGGGGTGGGGAACCTTTCTCCTATTAAGGGCCATTAGGATATATTTTTAACATCATTTGTGGGCTATACAAAATTATCAACTTAAAATCAACTGTAGCCTATATATATATATATATATATATATATATATATATATATATATATATATCCATCATCCAATCCTACATTGCCACATGAGGAGCGTAGGAGCCCGGGGCTAGGCAGTTGGTCTCGACATTTAAGATGAGAGTGACCAGCCTCTCATCCCTGAGTGGCACTACATGAGCAATCAACCCCAACCACCCCTTGGATATAAACCTTCACCGGCTCAATCCGATTGGAGCGCAATAATTACCCACTAAACCACCAAGTGCCAAAATTTGGCTATATGGTTACCACCCAGCATAGTAAATGGTTTCCTGGTGTACAGGAAACCATTTGGCTTTTCACTCAGTGTACAGTCACCCACAGGCAGAAGGAAAAGGAAAGAATGAATGAAAGAAAGACAGAAGAGGGAGTGTAAAGTCACCCGTAGGCAGAAGAACAAGGAAAGAATGAAGGAAAGAAAGACAGAAGAGGATGGAAGGAAAGAAAGATGGAAGTGAGGAAAGGGCAGACACTCGAGAGCAGCACTACATCGAGTGAGTGGATGGTGTGGGGGCATATATATATATATATATATATATATTTTTAACATAGAGATTGAAAGTAATGCGAGGATAAGTGGCTGGGGAATGGCTGGGAGAAGGAGGGAGGTGAGAAGAGAAGTAGAAATCAGTAGGATGGAAGTTGTGGAAACAATGAAGAAAGTCAAAATGGGGAAAGCCCCAGGAATTGATGGAGTGTCTGGTGAAATGCTGAAGCATGGGGGAGAGATAGTAGTAGAATGGATGTGGAAGATGTGCAGATTGCCCTGGGAGGAAGGTAGAGTTCTGGTGGATTGGAAGTCATTTATAATTATTCCCTTGTACAAGAGAAAAGGGGAAAGAGAAGTGTGTGGTAATCATAGGAGCATTTGTCTTCTTAGTGTAACAGCAAAAGTATATGGTAGGATACTTACTGAAAGAGTTAGGGAAATAACAGAGGAATTAGTGGGAGAAGAACAGGTAAGTTTTAGGAAGGGAAGAGGTTGTGTAGATCAGATATTCTTCTTAGATCTTTAGTGGAAAAGCTTCTAGAGAAGGGAAAGAAGTTGTATGTGGCCTTCATGGATTTTGAAAAAGCATATGACAGGGTGGATAGACAAAGATTGTGAAAAGTATTAAGAATATATGGAATAGATTGGAAGTTGCTGAATGCTGTGAAGAGTATGCATGAGGGTGCTAAGGTTGCAGTGCATGTGGATAGTGAATTGAGTGAATTTTTCTATCTGAAAGTTGGATTGAAACAGGGATGTGTCATGTCTCCGTGACTGTTCAATCTGTACATGGATGGGTTTATAAAAGAGATACAAGGTAGGGCAGTGGATGTTGGAGTGGCCCTAGTGAGAGAGGGCAGTGTTTGGAAACTCCGTGTACTGTTGTTTGCAGATAATACAGTGTTGTTAAGTGAAGATGAAGGGGAGCTGCAAGGCTTCGTGGATGAGTTTGGGAGAGTGTGTAAGAAAAAGAATCTAAAGGTGAATGTAGGGAAGAGAATAGTTATGGTCTTCGAGTGATGTGAAGTCAGTGAATGTACAGTGAGGATGGATGAAAGGGAAATGGAAAATGTGAGTACGTTTAAGTACTGGGGTAGTGTGATGAGTACGGATGGAAGTTTGGAGGGTGAAATGCTTGAAAGGGTATAAAACGGAAGAAAGGTTTCTTGTTCCTTGAAAGCAGTGATAAGAAACAGGGAAGTGAGCATGGAAGTGAAAAAGTTACTATATGACAGTACTGTGATACCAACTCTAACATATAGAAGTGAAGCTTGGACCTTGTTGGAGGGACACAAGTCGAGAGTGAGAGCAGTGGAAATGAGTTGAGAGAAGCATGTGGAGTCACATGGAGCGAAAGACTGACAAATCATAATGTGAAGGAGCATTGTGGTGTGGATGTGACAGAAAGAGTTTGGAGAAACATACTGAGGTGGTCTGGCCATGTGGAGAGGATGGAGAGTGAAAGACTGACAAGGCATTTGAGTATCCAATGCAGGACTGGCCTATCCCGACAGAAGTGGGGACGATACAGCCAATGTATCTCTACCAAGTGGCTTAGGCTGTCTGGTAGAGATTGTATGTAGGGTGAGAAGTGCTTGTAAGTGTAATTGTAGTGTTGGAGTGGCTTTGAATGTGTGTGTAGTCTGTGAACCAAGTGTAATCGGCCAGCGCAAGCCGACTGGGTGCAAGCAAACTTTATAGTAAGCGACACTGGTTCAACCACAGTGCCCCTTTTGTCCGCCAATGCAGTACATGGCCTGAAGAATGCTCCCAAAGTTTATTACCCTGGTGGGGAGCGAACCCTCGTTCTTCAGTGTACAAAAACGCACACTTTACAACTGTACCACAGAGGCTCCATACATATATATTTAGAACAAATGAAGATGCCAAATGAGCTATTAATAGGCAGACAGACAGCTGGATGGACAGAGTGACAAACAGATACAGGGACACAAAGACAGATAAATGGCTTAAAACACATATTGGCAAAGTTGATAATAGACACTGATAAACTGAAACACAAAAGAGGATACAATACTGACAGATAGACCAGTACACGTATTCAGTATATACACAGATAAACTGAGATCAAAAATTTATCTTAACAATACGTAAAAAAATAATGTAACTGGATAAGGAAGACAGAAAGATATGGATCAGTATGTGGAAAAATTAAGTGAAAAATAGAAGAATTCAGAAACTGTACTGTAGGCTGGGAGAAACAGTATATACATACATAAAGACAAACACATGCTTGGACAGAGCAGAAAGGCAGAGAAATATAGACAGAGATAGATACACAGACTGATAGATGGACAGACAGCCACAGATACAGATAGAAGTACCATACTACAGACAGACTAATAAATAGGGGAGAGAGAGAGAGAGAGAGAGAGAGAGAGAGAGAGAGAGAGAGAGACCCAAATCTGCTCACCTCCTCACTAGTAGCAGCAGTAACCAGTTCCTGTAGGGCACGAACTGACAGGGCTTGTTCAATCAGGAAAACGCATTGGCACAGATCAGGGGGGTTGTTCTGCAATGAAAAGTAAACAATTAAATGAATACACATGAAAACAGGAGATTTAGGACGGAAAGAAAGACTTGTGAATTAAGAGTTCTCTCTCTTTCTCCTTCTCTCCCATCCGTACCCTGAAGTTCATCCCTTTCCCTCCCCTCATTCCTTTCCTTTCTATCTTTCCCTTCATCCCCCTCCCCTCCATCTCTGTGGCCACGTGGAGAGAATAACCCAGTGCTAAAAATAAATGACAACCTGACTCACTGAGAGAGAGAGAGAGAGAGACAGAGAGAGAGAGAGAGAGAGAGTAGAAGAGGGAAGACCATTTGCCTCTTTACATTTTCTAATGTTGCACGAGGCACATGATATGCTTCTATATACTACTGGATATAATTCACTTGGCTTTCTGTGTTCTTGATCTAAGGGTTTACACATTTCGCAAGCACCAGTGGTGTTGGAGTATGGTAATGGAAAGTGTGTGGAATATGACCTTAGTGGCCTGCATTTGATCCCTGCTGTTAATTTGAGTCTGCTCCCACAACTCAGCAGTGGGTACGCACGGCCTCAGAGGACCCGTGCATTCACAGCCTTCATCTGAACAGTAAAGACGCGACTTGAAGTATTTAATTTTACTCACATATGTAAGTATGCACGGTGTGAGGTGAGTACAACGGTGGTGGGGGTCTGGGGGACAATCCACGTTCCCTCTCCCCCTCTGTTAGGTTTGCAATTGCGTGAGCCGTAGAAAGAGATAAACCAAATGCACAGTCGGGGAACCAAATACACACCTCACTGAAAAAGTGGACTGAAGCAAATTGTTGCTTTTTCTGCCCCAGTGTTTACTGCATGCTTGGTTACCATGCTTCCAGATGCACAGAGTGCTCAAGAACCACAGATGCACAGATGCTTGCATTCGCCAGCCTTGGTCACCTAATGATGGCTCTCCACACTGCTTGATCTCTGGCAGCCTCAGGTCACACTCTATGATCTCCTCCCACTTCTTCTTTGGTCTGCCTCTCGCAGTCGCAACCCTACCCTCGATGTTCATACTTCTCACTTTCTGCAACCCACCTGTCATATTCCATCCTCTCAACATGTCCAAGTCATCTAAATTGACTCATCCTCAGCATGACACCAATACATTCCAGTCCCATTCCCCCTCTCAACTCTTCCACCACAGTCCTAGACCCCACCCCACCATGCTTATGGATTTATTATGCTCATTATACCTTGACATTCTCTTATCGTCTTAACACTGACATGCTTTGTGTCAGTAGCATACAAAAGGATAATGATATATCTATCTATCTATTGCCAGATGCCATAATCCCATAAGGGGTGGCCATTTGACTTTGAGTTATTTGTTTTACGGGGAGGGGCACTAACCCTCCACCAACCCACTTGTTGACACGTAGGGAGCATGTATGGTTTGGTTATATGGTTACCACCCAAAGATGTAAATGGTTTCTTGACTTACAGGAAACCATTTGGCTTGTCACTCAATGTATAGCCACCTGTAAAGGAAAGAAAAGCAGTAAGATGTGACAGGAAAGATGGGAGAAATAGGAAGAGAGGAGGGCAGGTACAGAAAAAGAATGATAAAGGCTAAGAAAGAAGTAGGCAGCACTACATCAAGTGAGTGGATGATGGTCACCACCACCTACCACTAATTGTAGCAGAATAATTAAATGGCTAACAGGTGCTACGAAGCCTTCTGTGCTGGTTACAGTACCAGCGTACTAATCTACCTGGCTTCAAAACTTAATATTGGCCTTTCTTTCTTCAAGCATGTCTGATGCTTAACTTCTACTCTTAATTGGTTCTCTCTCTCCATCTCTTTCTCTCTCTGAAACAATATAATATAATGTTGTAAAGAAAAATAAATGGTAATAAACAATACTAAATAACTATTCGTTACCTTGTCGGCAATGTTTTCGAGGAAGCATGTCCGGTTGCCAAATCCTTCTGCTGCCAGACAAACCCTTTCACCTATAGCCGTACTGGATAGGCACACCATATCCTCCTGTAGGAAGAGACAAATTCATTATCATCATCATAATTCCCCTCCTCCTCATCATCATTATTATTGGATAGGAGAGGCACTGTTGACTGATTACCCTCATTACCTAACGGTAAAATCATTCATTATCAAAATTATAAGGGTAAAGATCATCATCATCATCATCATCATCATCATCATCATCATCATCATCATCATCATCACCACCACCACCACCACCCCCACCACCACCTCCTCAACATTCTTCATTTAACAAGATAGTAATAACTCCTTCAGTACAGTGATGTATATTTGCATCTACTCTTACCATCTCTGTATGGTTTTATGAGAGAGAGAGAGAGAGAGCAAGAGAGAGAGAGAGAGAGAGAGAGAGAGAGTTTAAAGTTGCTGACTCTGATCCTCTCACTGTATAAATAGCTGACTGACAAATGACAGAAAATCAATGATAAGGCTAAGAGCTTTCATTAACATTGATTCCTTAGCAATTTGTTTTTCAAATCACACCTTAACATTTTCCTGGATGTTACTTATCTTGTTTTCATATGGACTTAGTATGCACCCATCACATTCATGGGGGAATAAATAGCTATACAAGAGGTGTTAAGTCTCTAAAACATTCACGTGTATCCTCAATAATCTAGTTGTATTATCGACACAACTTACACCAATAACATACAGCATAATACTGAGGAGCAGTGTACAGATTGAAGTACTAATGAAGAGATGTTAGGAAATCTTTAGTGCCACTTAAAATACAACCTTAAGGGTCCTAATTTCAATCCTGGCAGCTACCACACTTTCATTCACTGTGGGATGAAGCCACAGGTTTATCTACACCTGGACCCAGTTGACTGCAGGCTGAAATTGCCATTCTCCTAGCTTTGAGGGAGGGGCAGGGAACTGAAGGGTGTTTGTATAACCAGGCATCAGTCATTCAGTCACATCAGAGCCCCTGTGTGAAGGAGTCCTTCTACAGCACCAGCCAAGTTTGGCCATATTTTCCATATTAAATATAAATGTATAAACATTCAGTGGAAGCCTGCAGCTGTTTACAATATGGCAACAGATTATAAAGACAGCCATGGTAGTGGTGGTGGTTTTTAACTCTGGCCACAACAACACCCTCCTGATATATACTACTCACATCTTGAGAATACTCACTTAGACACTTTTTTATAATTTGGTTTTCAATACATAGTTAGCTCTTATATACCATACATTACATATTACTCACATGCAGTGCCACTATATATGATACATATCTGTGAATTTCATTTCCGGCAATAACATTATTGGTACTGTAGTTATTTAATACAGTATATGCAAATGGGGGGCATTCAAACTTAACTCTATCCAGACATAAGATGCAATAACTACAATTTGTGTGTGAGCATATGTGCATGAGTAATAATAATAATAATAATAATAATAATAATAATAATAATCCATCCATCCATCATCCAACCCTATGTTGCTCCATGAGGAGCATAGAAGCCCAGGGCTAGGTAAGTGGTCCTGGCATTTAAGATCAGATAATCCATCCATCATCCAATCCTACATTGCCCCATGAGGAGCGTAGGAGCCCGGGGCTAAGCAGTTGGTCCCGACATTTAAGATGAGAGTGACCAGCCTCACTCATCCTTGAGTGGCATTGCATAAGCAATCAACCCCAATCACCCCTTGGATATAAAC